>NC_089587.1:10409713-10709713 GCF_019320115.1 Miscanthus floridulus
AGCTCCGCCGGCGAAATTGGCCGCCGGTGGTCCACCATTGCCCGCAATCGCGCACATGTCACTCCGCCTCACTCCTCGACACCCAGTGCTCGCTGCAGGGTCACAGTTTGAGCAAGGTACAACTACCTTGCGTGTTTTCGCCGCCGTCGGTCATGGCGCCGCCGCGCTTGACCTCGCTGTGGAAAAGGCTTCCCCGTCCCTTCTCTATCCCCTTGAGTAACCTACTCGTGTTCGCCATCCTCTTGTGGACCCAGCGTGCACGCCTGCTTGCCCGGTCATGGCCGGCAACGGCCGTTGGCCCGCTGGCAGCGGCTGTACCGCCATGGCGCCTCGAACGCCGGCGTGGCATGGCCGTCTCGCCTCGGCCTTGCTGGACCAGGTCGGCCTTGGGCCGGAGCCCCGAGCCAGGCCATCGCCTTTCCCTCCGCTCGGTTACGCAGGCCGAAAGCGGCCGTTGGCCAGTCGTTCTCATGGACCGGCCCAGTAGTAATAGGAAAAAAATGTTTTCGGTTTTTCTTTTATTATTTGGGAAGAGAAATACTTTGGAAAATGTTTGTGCACTCATTTTGGCTCCAAATTTGTTGAAACAAATTTTGTTGTGTTCCTTGTCACTAGATCTACATGATAAAAATATTACATGTCATTTTTGAGATACTTTAATGTAGAGCTTTATTTAATTCTTGATATTGCTGATATCTTGTAAAATGTGTAGTAAAACCTATATGTATTAGAAAAATATGCTTCCAAGTTTGTTACTCTTCTTGTGTAATGTACTTCCTAGGAAAAATATATGCCATACATGTCCTATAGAAAAATTATGAGGTGTAGTTCAAGTGCCTTTAATGGCTAATTTTTGTTATTTTTTGTTAGAGAGCAAAATTTGTATAAAACATGCATGTGATAATTTTTGTATAGTGGTTATTTACTATTTAGAACCTAGGAAAAATACTAAATCTGTTGTTTGACACTTTTCATAATACAAAGTATTTTCATGCTCATAATTAGGTCCAAGCTTGTCACTTTTGTGTAGGCTATTCCACTTATCCAAATGCCATAAAAATCTGATGGTAGACTACTTAGGGTAGTACTATGCTATGGTAAATTTCTAAGATTTTTCTAAACTATAAAAATAGATGTTGCTATTCAAACCTATTATTAATTAGGGTTTAATCAAATGTTGCTTTGTACATGATTAAGAAATTAGTGAAGCTTTGGTGTATCTTTGAAGCATTTAATGAGATGTGTTGACTTAGCATATTAGTAGTAGAAGAGAATGCAGTAGATGACATGTGCTTGTAGTACATGTTCTTGGATGACGTCGACTACCTTGCATTCAAGCATATCCATTGTGTTCATTTCATCCGATTCACCTTTTGCATAAGCAATTACGCACCTGCATCATACAGGATCGCAAACCGAGAGCCCAGTCATCATACCCAAGGAGCCCGAGGAGCAGCTCGAGGTGCAGCCGCAGGAAGTGACCGAAGCAGATGAGGAGGACGTTGAGGAACTTCGGAAGTGCCCCGATAACTACCTGAGCTCCTTCAAGAGAGGCAAGCCCCGGAGTATTTTTCTCCCCGGTTTGCGATTATTAATTAAATGCCTTACTTTAATTGATGCATTACGTTTAGGAGTTGTTTGCAACCGTTGCTGCATTCTACCTTGTCTACCTTTGTTATACTATATCCTTGTTACCCTGGTATCCGCAGTTGAGTCAATGCTTAGCTGGCTTAGACCGGTAGAAGTCAGATGATTTCCTGTCACCTGCGAGCTATAGGTGGTTACCTGGATCTGCTTGGAGAACTATGTAGTCATGGTATAACTAAGTGTTAATTGAAGTTGAGACCGGGCGGAGACTTACAGAGTTTTGGACTGTAGTGCTTTCCGTCTATGTCGATTAAGGACCGACCGTTGTTGGGCCTAAGGTCATGTGGAACGCATGCCTTACATTTAGCTGGCTGAATAAAGTACCTTTCGACCACGAAGCTAGGAGATTATTCGGGCCGAGTAGATTGCCTGCAGCGCACTGTACCGGAGCAGGTGTGGTAGGACATGGGGGCACGATGATAAGACCAAAGGGCAGTCGGTCGGCCCTCGGGTACATGTGGTTCCTGGCAAACTTGAGATTTTCCTGCATAGTTAACTCGGTGACTGATACCTCACTTTAGCGGGTGAGTGAGGTTTGTGTAAGGAATAAATCACCAGCTGGTTAGGAATCGATTCGAATCGCCATCGCTCCTAGATAGTGAGCACTTGACTTGAGTGACTTCATCGTAGTAATGTTGATGGAACACTTAGACAGTTATAATGAATATGACATTATGAAAGTTGTTAATGATCATTGGTTATCATTATTTGCTTAATCACATGCTTGCTCTAGTATAGGTGCAAATGTAGTCGATAGGTTAATAATAATTAACTTGACAATAATGCTTTTGGAAAGGTTCTTGAAATGCTAAAAATGCCTCTTTTTGCAAATGAGTCAGCTACCCTACTATAAAGCCCTTCATAATCCTTGGTGTCACTTTATTTTTAGTTATGTCGGGTAAGCCTAGCTGAGTACCTTCTCGTACTCAGGGTTTTATTCTCACTTGTTGCAGATGGGCAGATGTATTACGGCTACTGTATCGACTGCCTTTATCCTGTGATGGGTGATGCTTAGGACCATGGGCATGGTCATTCCTTACGTCTCGTCTGATGCTTTTGTTGGAGATGATCATTAGCTAGCACTGTATTTGAACTCTGTGTGAGTGTGTGTGGTTTTGAATAAATGGCTTCCGCTACTTCTATTTGAACTCGTTTTGTAATAACTATGTTTAAACTCTGATGTATCTGTGATGTGAACTTTTATGTAATATGTGATGGTGACCGCTAAACTTATTACGATCTTGGCCGTAATATGAGTTGGTTTGAAATCCTTCGTGATTTCACAGACTACCGGGTTATACGAGCTTAAGTTTGCTAAATCGTCTGCTTTGGTGGGTGATTTTCTTACTTAATTTCGTATAATTGGTCGGTTCTATTACATTAATCAATTGAGTGCCTTTTACATCATCTAGATTCTCATCTTTCTCTTGGGAACCATTTGTTTCATCAAATTCCATATCATGAACTTCCTCAAGAGTACCACTAGACAAATTCCAAACTCTATATGCCTTGCTAGCAGTGGAGTAACCAAGCAAAAAATCTTCATCACATTTCTTTTTAAACTTGGTCAATCTAGTGTCTTTCTTCAATATATAGCATTTACAACCAAACACCCAAAAGTATGCTATGTTGGGCTTTCTTTCATTCAATAGCTCATATGGTGTCTTCTCCATCATGGGGTGACAATAAAGTCAGTTGCTATAATAGCAAGCCGTGTTGATTGCTTCGGCCCAAAATGAATGACACACATTGTACTCACTCAACATTGATCTTGCCATATCAATCAAAGTTCTATTCTTTCTTTCGACTAGGCCATTTGATTGTGGAGTGTACTTGGCTGAGAATTGATGTCTAATTCCAAATTCATCACACAACTCATCAATTCTTATGTTCTTAAATTCACTACTATTATCACTTCTAACTTTCTTGATAGTTGTTTCAAACTCATTATGAATGCTCTTGATAAATAATTTGAATGTTGCAAACATATCACTCTTGTCACCAAGAAAGGACACCCATGTATATCTAGTAAAATCATCCACAATCACAAATCTATATTTGTTCTCACCAATACTAGTGTATGTGGTTGGTCCAAACAAATCCATGTGCATCAACTCAAATGACTTAGATGTGCACATCATGCTTTTCTTAGGATGTGTGTTACCAACTTACTTTTCAGCTTGACATGCACTACATAGCTTATCCTTTTCAAATGTGACATCTTTTAAGCCTCTAACTAAGTCATGCTTGATCAACTTATTCAATTATTTCATTCCAACATGACCAAGCCTTCTATGCCATAACCAACCCATGCTAGACTCAGTGATCAAACATGTTGACAATTGAGCTTCTCTAGAATTGAAATCAACTAAGTATAGATTCTCATATCTAAATCCTTTGAATATCAAGTTAGAGCCATCTACACTTATGATCTCTACATCATCCACACCAAATATGCACTTGAAACCAAGATCACACAATTGAGCTACTGATAATAGGTTAAAGTTTAAGCTCTCTACTAGTAGCATATTGGAAATGCTCAAGTCATTAGATATTGCAATCTTACCAAGCCCTTTGACCTTGCCTTTGCCATTGTCACCAAATGTGATACTATCATTCGCATTGCTCTTGTTTTCATTGATTGAATTGAATATTCTTGGATCATCGGTCATGTGTTGTGTGCACCCACTATCAAGCATCCAATGCCTTCCTCGGGCTTTATAATTGACCTACAAAAGAAGATTAATTCTTCTTAAGTACCCAAATTTCCTTGGGTCCTTGAAGGTTAGTCACCAAGATCTTTGGTACCTAAATGGCCTTCTTTTTTGGGCCCACAATTGGTGTACCAATAAACTTAGCCTTCACACCATTGGCACTCTTAACAAGCATATAACAAGAGTCAAATTTAATTAAGAATACATTAGGTAGCTTGTTCTTGTTAATCTTGCAATATTGCTCTACATGCCCAACTTGTTTGCATCTATTGCAAAACCGACCATTGCCCTTCACAAAGTTAACTTTCGGAGTGACAAAGGCCGCCTTGCCTTTCTTGGGGGTATAGCCTAATCCCTCTTTGTTGAGAGAAAACCTTTAGCTACCCAAGCACTTTAGCAAGCGGGCATCTCCACCATAGGCATTGCCTAAGGCCCGAGTAAGCTCATTCGCCTCCTTCTTGAGGGTCTCATTTTCCACCATTAGTGAGGCATCACAAGTGAGACCATCACTCAAAGGTGAAGTAGAAGTAGTAGTGCTACAAGAAGTGTTAGTGGGAGCAACTACAATGGGCTTATAAAAAGATTCATCAATAAGATTACGTGTTAGTCCCACATCACAAGACACGATCACTTGCTCCTTCTTGGCTTCCTCCTTCTTGACTTGCTCAATGAGAGAGGAGTGAGCTTTTTCAAGCTTAGAGTGAGCTTTGCCAAGCTTCTCATGGACTTCCATTAGCCTCTCATGAGTGGCATTGAGCTCATCAAAGGATTGCTCAAGAAATTTTACTTTCTTGCGCAATTCTTTACACTCCTTTCTCTTTATCTCAAAACAAGTGTGCACTTGCTCACACATGTCTAAGAGCTCCTCCTTAGTGTACTCCTCCTCATCATCAACATTATTCCTATAAGCATCATTTTTACATTCATCATCATCACTCTCATCATATTTTACCTTGGTAGGCTTTGCCATGAGACATGTTGATCGAGTATCAAAGATGGAGGGCTTGTTGTTGATGGCGATGCTTGCTAGTGTTTTCTTGATAGATTTCTTGCCATCATCACTAGAGTAATCACTATCCGAAGAGCCATCACTATCCCACGTGACCATATAGCCTCCACCTTTCTTCTTCTTTTGGAAGATCATTCTCTTCTCCTTCTTTTCTTTCTTGTTCTTCTTGTCCTTCTTTTCATCCTCATCATTGTCACTATTATAGGGACAATTTGCTACAACGTGATCGGGGCTCTTGCAATTATAGCATCTTCTCACATATTCTTTGCTTTTGGTGTGATCTCTTCTCTTTCTTGCACCATAGCCCTTCTTCTTCATGAATTTCCCATCTTGCGCACAAATAGAGCCATGGCCTCATCATCAATGTCACTAAGATCCTTATCATCACTTGATTCTTTCTTGGACTTGTCCTTGTTCTTGTATGATGAGTTAGCCTTGAATGCTACACTCTTCTTCTTTTTATCTTCTTCTTCCTTTTTGTCATCCTTGTCAATCCCTTCTCTTTCCACTCGGTATGTCTCTTATGTCATGACATCACCTAGTACTTGGTTAGGGATAATCTCCTTCAATCCTTCTCTTATGATAAGCAATCTCAACATCTCAAATCTTGGAGGTAGGCACATTAAGAACCGATGAGAGACATCATCATCCTTGATCTTCTCTCCCAAAGCCTTCAAGTCATTGACAATCACTTGCAACCGATGGAACATCTCTGGAATGCTCTCATCATCCTTCATCTTGAAGCTTGTCAACTTATCTTTGAGGATGTACAACTTGGCACTCTTCACCGCCGGTGTGCCCTCATATGTTTCCTCCAATCTCATCCACACCTCATTGGCTCTTTCACAATCCTTGATTTGCTTAAACACTTTGGAATCAATGGCATTGTATATGGTGTTGAGAACCATTGTATTGCATTGCTTGTTAGTCTTGTCTTGGTTAATGGGATTGTTGGGATCAATGATAGCATAATCATTCTCGGTCACCTCCCATACTTGATCATTGATTGAACCAAGATACATCCTCATCTTTCTCTTCCAATAATCATAGCATGTGTCATCAAAGAACGGTGGTTTGCCCCCATATGGTTAAACACAACTTGAGCCATAATTTGACACCGAGGTTGTTAAGCCTTTAATCAAACAGTGACCACGGCTCTGATACCACTTGAAAGGTCCTAATATGGCTAGAGGGGGTAAATAGCCTATTAAAATCTACAAATCGACTAGAGTAATTTGATTAGTATAACAAATAGCGAAATGCAAACTTGCTCTAGCTCTACAAGGGTTGCAAGCCACCTATCCAATAATTCTAGTTGCTATGATCTCTTGACACATAATTTTCTAGGTTACTACTCACTAAGAGCTCTCACACTTGCTACACTAAAGAGCTCCACTAGATAAACTTAAAACAATAAGGAAATCTCTCAATTCTAATTACACTAAAGAGCTTGCTATAACTAGTTTGCAAGAATATAAATAAGTGAGTAGGGTGATTATACCACCATGTAGAGAGGTGAACCAATCACAAGATGAATACTAAATCAATCACTGGGAGAATACCAAAGGGCAAGAGACAACCAATTTTCTCCCGAGGTTCATGTGCTTGCCAACACGCTACGTCCCCGTTGTGTCGACCAACACTTGGTGGTTCGGCGGCTAAGAGGTGTTGCACGAACCTCGTCCACATAATTGGACACCACAAGAACCTACCCACAAAGTGAGGTAACTCAATGACACAAGCAATCCACTAGAGTTACCTTTCGGCGCTCTGCCAGGAAAGGTACAAGTCCCCTCACAATCACCGAAGATGGCCACGAACAATCACTAACTCATGCCAATTCTCCTCCGCTGCTCCAAGCCGTCTAGGTGGTGGCAACCACCAAGAGCAACAAGCAAATCTTGTAGCGAAACACGAATACCAAGTCCCTCTAGATGCAATCACTCAAGCAATATACTTGGATTCTCTCCCAATCTCACAAAGATGATGAATCAATGATAAAGATGAGTAGGAGGGCTTTGGCTAAGCTTACAAGGTTGCTATGTCAATGCAAATGGCCAAGAGAGTGAGCTTGAGCCAGCCATGGGGCTTAAATAGAAGCCCCCATGAAATAGAGCCGTTGTACCCCTTCACTGGGCACAACACGGGGTGATCGGTCGCCCGATGCTTGCCACGTGTCATCAGCTTTGAAAGCATCTAGGCCCTTAGTAGGGTTTTGGTGATTAATGACAATACGTGATTACTGTGACTAACGTGTGTTTTGCAGATGCAATTAAGTTAGGTCATGGTAATGGCAATTGATTGGGCAATCATGGTTGTCATGCCCCTACGATGGAAATCGTTTCGATTTTCAAAGGATGAACAACAAGGTTAAGGATGGACTAGTTCTAAGTGTCGTTTGGTATTGAAGAGGCACTTAGAGTAGTTTAGGACTTTGTTTTTCCTTTGGCCGTACTATTAAGGGGGGCATGAACGGGTAGCTTGACCTAGGTGAGTCTAGTGGGTTAGGTGTGGTGCACACTTGTCAAAACTAGCGCTAGGTAGCTCCTAAATAGCCCTTAGATCAATTGGAGCAAACTTCATTCACATATGATTGCGAGTTGGAAGTGAATGGAGGGTCAAATGTTGACCGGACATTGGTTTCGGTGTGACCGGACGCTGGCATAGAGTCTGGTCTGTTCATTTGACCAAGGTGAAGTCGTCTAGTTGCGACCGGATGCTGAGAGAAATGTGACCGAACGCTGGGTGCTAGTGTCCGGTCAACTCCAGTAAGGTTCTAGAGAGGGAAAATCCTGATCGGACGTGTCTAGCTAGTGCCGACCGGACGCTGGTTAGGTTCTGGCTACTGACCGGACGCTGGGCAGCAAAGTGATCGGACGCTGGGTTCCAGTGTCCGGTCAACATCAGTAAGGTTCCAGAAGGTAGTTTTCATGACCGAACGCGTTCGGTCAGTGCTGACCGGACGATGGTCAGCGTCCGGTCACCACTTAACTGCTCGGTGGTGGGGAGAACTGACCGGAGTGTCCGGTCAACTTGACCGGAGCGTCCGGTCACCCCATAGTGGCACATAACGGTTTGTTTTGAATGAGGGTGTATAAATACTTCCTCTATTCACTTGAGGGATAACTTTTGCTCATTCCAATAGCTGAGAAACACCCTTGAGAGTGCCAAGAAGAGCAATGTCCTAGTGAGGTGATTGAGATTTGAGAATCCAAGTGAGAGGCCTCATTAGTGAAAGCAAGAGTAGCAAAGTGCGCATCCACCCTTCTCGTTAGGCTTGTCGTGGTCAAGTGAGAGTTCGTGCTTGTTACTCTTGGTGATCGCCATCACCTAGACGGCTTGGTGGTGATTGGGAGCTTGGTGATCATCCGGCGGAGCTTGTGGATGACCCAACTGAAGTTGTGAGCGGTTGTGGGTGATTCACCGCGACGGAGTGTCAAAGAATCAACCCGTAGAGAGCACTTGATCCTTGCGTGGATCAAGGGGGAGCTATACCCTTACGCGGGTGCTCCAACGAGGACTAGTGGGGAATGGTGACTCTTCGATACCTAGGCAAAACATCGCCGCGTTCCTCCTCTCTTTACTTTAAGCATTTATTTTGAGCAATTCAATTCTTGTCTTTACATTCATAGAATTGCCATGCTAGACTAGGATTGGAACTTAGGGTGTAAAACTTTTATGCGGCAGAACATTAGAAACACTTTCTAGGCATAAGGGGTGAAGTGGGCTAACCGCAAGGTTTAATTATTGCAAAGAATTTTAGAATTAACCCAATTCATCCCCTCTTGGGCATCTTGATCCTTTCAAGCTTCAAACGTGGTTCACCCGATCTCAACGGTCAAGTGTTGACCAGACGCGCTGCTCAAAGTGACCGAACGCTCTAACACCAGCGTCCGGTCGTTTCTAGTAAGGTTCCAACTGCGACCGGACGCATCAGTTAGATCACGACCGGACACCGGACCTCAGCGTCTGGTCATTTTCAGTAAGCCTCCACGCGTGACCAGACACGTCCGATCAAGCGCGACCGAACGCACCTAGCGCCCGGTCACACACTACCTCCTCAGTGTGCTGCCACGTCTGTGTGACCGAACGCACCCAGCCAGCGTCCGGTCACTTTAACGCCAACGTCCGGTCGAAGACCGACGCTGCGCGTCCACAACTGCCACTTGACCAGACGCGTCGGTCCGACCGAGACCAGCGTCCGGTCACTTGGCGACCAGCGTGACTAACTCCTTTTCAACTCTATCTTCTTTACCCTTGCTCAAATGTGCCAACTACCAAGTATATTACCTTGTGCACATATGTTAGCATATTTTCACAAACATTTTCAAGTATGTTAGCACTCCACTAGATCCTAAATGCATATGCAATGAGTTAGAGCATCTAGTGGTACTTTGATAACCGTATTTCGATACAAGTTTCACTTCTCTTAATAGTACGGCTATCGATCCTAAATGTGATCACACTCACTAAATGTCTTGATCACCAAAACAAAATGGCACCTACCATTTATACCTTTGCCTTGAGCCTTTTGTTTTTCTCTTGCTTCTTTTCAAGTCCAGGCACTTGATCACCACCATGGCATCGTCATCGTCATGTCATGATCATCATTTGCTTCACCAATTGGAGTGTACTACATATCTCATGATCACTTGATAAATTAGATTAGCACTTAGGGCTTTATCAATTCACCAAAACCAAACTAGAGCTTTCAAACTATCGGGGTGTGTGGATTAGGGATGAAAACGACTAGAAACGGTCGAGGTGTGTGGATTAGGGATGAAAACGACCAGAAACGGTTGAGGTGTGTGGATTAGGGATGAAAGTGACCGACTGAGTCATGTTGTTTTGGGATGAAAAAGACCCGAAACAATCGGGGCATACACACCGTTATGCAACTAGCGCCAGGCTTTGCACTAGCCAGATGCGACGTCGCCTTTTTTGCATGGCAACATATCAGGTGCAAACCAATCAACCTGTGCAAACTTGAAAACTACCAATCAGGACCACTAGATGTTAATCCAATGGATGGGGCCTCATCCATTGGATGAGTACCTAATGGTCCTGATTGATAATTTCTAAGTTCACAAAGGTTGGTTGGTTTGCCCTGCGTTGCCTTTTTGATAGGGTTACCCGTATCATGCATGATGTGTACAAACGGCCGCATTCCACGGCCACATGGCATCATCAAGTGGGTGAAAATGAAATAGTTAGGTGTCATGTCGATCGTCTTCCCACCCTGCCCTCGCCCCACAAGTGGTGCGGCTGCGCAGCAGAAATGCCGCCGTCGATGACCCAGAAGCGGCGGCACATGAAGGGGACAGGGTCACAAGGAGACGGCTGAGCGCCGGCCTCGCTAGTTCTGCTGGTCCTGAATCCGTAACAGGCACATCTGAAGCAGAACTGCTTTCCAATTTCTAGAACTCAAGTTTGATGCTCAAAAACTGTCCGTGAACCATGCATGTTATTATTCATTCACAAGTTCACATGTATGTCCGTCTGTATGTACAGCACAGTTGGACTCTCGGACACCACGCTACAAGCCTCCCAACGTCCTCGGCTTTAGCCCTTGGAAGGCACTGCAGATGCTTTGCATACTGGACACCAGTTCTTCTGCCCAAGCCACTGGCCTATGCAGCACACATGGAACCGGTGCTCGCACGGCAGCCTCCCAACTTCTTCGCCCTCCATGTACTCTTCCTGGAATAGACACAGATGTCTAAGTTTTATTCCATAACAGAATATTTCTGCACCAGTTTCTTTGGTTATGAACATGAGAGGACTGAATAAAGTTATTAAACCCCTAAAAAATATCAGTGATGAGAGCAATAAGCTTTAATTCTTCAAAAAAAAAAAAAAGCAATAAGCTCTCTGCCTTAATTAAAAGGCAAAGCTCCTACCACTTACGTCAAAAAAAAATGAGAGCAATAAGCAGTACATTGCAAAATCAAGCATAAATAACATTTGCAGAAAGAGTGCTGAATTGGCTCGACAACTTCAAGCCTTAGTCTGACGCCTACCACTGATATTGGAGAACTATAACCACTGATATTGGAGAACTATAACCTCTGTAATAAGTAATACGTAACAGCTTATAGAACACCGGCTTGTATGGTTCGGTCGCCTTTGAACCTTGCAAACGCTTGTGGAAATCCTGGGTGCTGTCAGAATGTAAAGTATTTTTATGGCTGGCCATTCGGAACAAATGTTGGGTAGCCAATCAACTAGCAAGAAGAGGTCTAGCGCACTCCAGCAATGTGTGTCATGTGATTAGGAGGAGGAATCTGCCCAACGTATTCTCTCCACTTGTGTGTTTGCTCATCAATTTCTGGTATAATTTTCTTAGCTTAGCTTGGGCTGGACAGAGTGGCTCCAAGACGCAATGAATTGAGCTCTGCAGATTGGTGGAGAAAGGCAAGTTGAAGGATTGGTAAGGCCGAAAGAAAGGGGTTTCATAGTGTTGTCATTTTGGGTGCTTGGACCTGTGGATTCGAAGCAATAAGTGCGTGATCGGTGGCGCCTGCCCTTCTCTCACTGATGCTTACTACTACTTCGAGGAGGAGATGAGACCCTGGTGCCTGGAAAGCTTCAGCCTTCAAGGTTGGGCTTGTTTGATTAGTCCAGGTTGGAGGTCGTTTTTTTTTTCTGTTTCAGGCTTTTTTGACTCGAGATGTACAGCAACCCATCCTTGTCTGATAATCATAGTTGAGATGAGGAGGTTGTAAGGGACTGTTATTTCTTTTATCTATGATATAAATAAAAACGCAAAGCTCTCCTGTGCGATCGAGAGAAAAAAAAATCTTGTTTTGCACTTGTATTTGCTTTCAAGAAAGGCAGACTCAGACGTTAAAAAAACACTGCCAGGAATCCAGTTCATAAGACTTTTCGGTAGTGGGGTAATAGCAGCATAAAAGGGCCTGTCTTCTGTGAGAAGGGTAGACAAACCTGTACTACTCAATGCCGACTGTCCAAAACAAAAGGTCAAAACTCAAAACCTTTTACTTAGTGCCCAAAATAACCAGTTCCACATGAAGAGAAAGTGCTCAATGTTGAATCTTTATATGCATATGTTTATACCCACAGAAATAGTAGATCCCCTAGGTAAGGTTACCATATACCTGGCATATGCTGCATTTCATGTCATCAACGGTTGATTTGTTCACATCTGAAGCGACTTGACTATATATGCTTCTTCTGAGGCATTTTGTGAACTGCTCTTCTGAAAGAGCTGTGCTTACAGAGCCTATTCTCTCCTCCAAGGCCAATAATTCCTGTTCAGAAGGAGATACAAGCACCTCTTGTGTGAGTATAAATATGAACCATGAGTATTTCATAAAGAATCATAGTTAGTACTCAAATCATAGCAAGGGCTTCAAAGGCAGAATAAGGAAGAATCCAGAAAGAAAAGCATCCTGTAACAAAACCCCTCCAGCATTCAGGTAGAACAAGACATGATAAAAGATAGTACCTCATAGGACATATTATCAATATCCATCCGCATGTCTCTATGACGATCATAGGAGGCAAAAGCACCAAGAAATAGATTCGTCTCCAGTACCAGCAATTGCTGCAAAAAAAAAGTTTATTCAAGATTTCAGGCAAAAGAAAGATGATAACAAACTTGTGGAGCAAAGAATAAAAACGAACTAACATCATAAGTTAGCTCTGCTTGTTGTTCAATCCTCTCCAATGCTACCAAAACCTACAGAAAATAAACCTATTTCATTCCAAAATATTACACTTATACCACCTTCTTAGTCAAAGTTAAGGATATTTATCAAAATAAGATCAGTATCACTATATATTTAACTGGATTATAATGACATAAGATCTAACAACAAAAACAGAACAGCTGGAACCACTATAGGAAACATTTTAGAAACAACCTCTGTAATTCCTTCCATGGTTATGTGTCTGTGACTATCTCTCTCCCCCATGAGACTATGGAACATTTGTCGAGGACTTTCTTCAAAAAGGGAGCTTGGTCTTCCCCTTTCAGCTCGAGTATTCGAGCAATGACGACGACTAGATGAAAAAATGTTATTATCAAATTCCACAAAGAATGGCCTTATTGAACTCTCAGTGGAGACTTCTTCCAATGAAAGATGTTCCTGAGCTGGCTGTACATTCCTCGTGGATGATTCATGCAGAGAAAGCATGCCATCTTCTCTTTCATCAGGAACACTCATCCTAGTGGCATGAGGAGAAGGTCGTCTCGTCCTAACTGAAACTGCCGATTCCTGGTTTCTGCTGCTTCTTCGTGGTATTTGTTGAGAAAGTGATTGTTCATTCATTCTGATTCTGTGACCAGTACTACGAATATCTGTAGGAGGTGAATGACCTAAACTTAAGTTCCTTGATCTGGAAGAGCTTTCCTGGTTAAATGCCCTCTTTCTCATGAACTCAAACCTCCTACTAATAACAGACTCAGATGGGCAACCTGATGGCTGAGCATCAGGTACTGAAGTACAACCAAGGTTTTTAAGCCCACGTATCTGCCCTCCACTAACATGACCATAAGCTGGCCTCAGACCCATGGTAGAACTTCTGGGTATAGTAGACCCATTAGTCATAGATGAAGAAGATGCTCCTGGAGTACCCATGTTTACTTCTTTGTGTTTCTGTGTCTGTGTCCTAGAACTTAGTGAGGCAGTTTGGACCAAGGACTTGACTGTATGTGCAGAAACACCTGAATGAACGGTAAAATGAGAGCCTTCTGGATAAGGTACTTGTTCAGTAGTAAAACCTTCTGATTCACCCTGCAGAGTGTCTGAACTCTCGTTGTCTACAACAATTTTCTTACTACCCTCTAGCCGCTTGGCATCAGCCTTTCTTCTACTACTTTCAGCAATATCAAACCCTGGCCCAAAAGGTTGTCTTCGCCTTTCCTCAAACTTGCTAAGTGGAAATTTGGAAGAGCTTGCAGGTGCCACCTTTGAGCTTGAAGATTTAAATGAATCATGTACATATCTTGGTCTTTCTTGATTATCGCCAATTCGCGCTTTCATAGGATTGAATCTAGTGCTGCTTACCGGTTTATCGATGCTGTGATTAGTCCTCTCTTCTGAACTTTGATTCCTGGAAGACAATCTGGAACCCCTCCTGAGATATGCAATTTCTGCTTTTGATCTCCTATCTGAATATTCCTCCATATAATCAGGTTGCAATAAGTACCTCAATAATTGTTCTGAGATATCCTATAGTTCTGCAGATCTGTAAGACAATTTTGTAAAGGTCAGTAAACAATAAAACCTGGAGGAGGGATACAAATAACGAATGAGCAAGAAAAATTCAGAAATATGCGCCTGGACATATTGAGAATGAATATTTTTTTACTTGGACAATAAAATGCTTCGGAACTAAGATTACTGTCCATCAGCAGAATCATAATAACAAATTTGAGACACTGTGAATATGAATGTATGAAAACCAGTTATGACCAAGGGTCTCTTTGTATTGGGGGTATATCATTGGTATGGATATTGTTGCACTATAAACTTCCAAATGGAACCTCATCCTAACACCCTCGGAAATGCACAGTGAAAAATGCTTTCAAGTTCAGCAGGCATCCTTCACAGTTCATCTTAACCACAATGAACTTCTAAACGTTAGATATAAAACATAAACATCTGAAAAATGATGTGCTCAAAAGATCAATATGAGCAACAAACAAACAGTCAAATTGGCCCTTAGCATTTGGCAACCAACTATATAAGAAGACAGTTTTGTCCTAGCATACTTGTCATAGAGATAACCATAATCGCTTTTGAGACCCAAGTCTGAGCTCTATTACCCAGCTCTAAAGCCGGTAGCCCGGTACCAAAAGCAGCCAGGTCCGAGGTGGAGGGGGTACCACTACCAACTCACCTTCCGCGTCAACATCAGACAGGGCCCCACATCATCAGTAACCAAATGAGCGAGAATTTGAGACACGCATGTCAGCACGGAACCAGGAAAGATAGACAACAACATTTTCAAGGTAAGATAACCTTAATGCACAAAAAACATTTTCCAGATAAGCCAAAAAAGGGGCATCGGGACCACCCTCCACAGATCATGACATGATCATTTTTTTTATAGGGATCATTGACATTGAGAAGTGAGTGCAATGACATCATTCGTCTATCCACATACTCAGTACCACTTTTTCATCAAATAATACTAGTATTTTTTTGCCCCCTCTGAAACCCAATACAAAGCACAAAGTGCCAATGTCAGTAGTAACTAGGTACCCGGCTTAACAGATTGCCCACTCTGAGTAACAGCGAGTGCCAAACATCTCACGGTAAATTTGCTAATGAAAACTGCATCGCCATCACCGTTCAGGCCCAGTATCCGAATCTCTTTCATGCAACTACCATGTTAATTGCTTCTAAATCATCTGAACAAAACTAGCCCACCACCACCCCGACTCCCAAACAACAACAATAACCAAAAAAGAATCCAATGTTTCTGCATTTTAGAGCCTGAAGCCCACAGCGAGGCGGACAGAAGAAATCGACTTGCTGTGTGAGAATCAGATTAATCGCTAACTTTCCTCCGTTTCTGAGCCAGCCGAGACGAGCGATATAATAATACTACAACAACTAAAACCGATCATTCAGTTCGACAAACCCCAAGCAAATACTGGCATTCGAATCGAACAACAGAATAAAACGGAACCAGGCAAACAAGAGACTGCACAGCACCCATCACCTCCTGATCCTACTAGAAGTCGCCGCCGTTGCTCGAGAACACCAGCATCGGGAAGGGAGAGGGGGGCCGCCCCGCCTGCGCCTCTGGTTCGGAAGGAACCGCGGCGTGCTCCGGAGGAGGAGGAGGAGGAGGAGACGCCAAGGCAGCAGGAGGCAAGAGAAGGGAAGGAAGCAGCGAGCGGAGGGGGTGGGGTGGCTTGGATTCCTCCCTGGTTGGATCCGAGGCCATTTATCACGGGCCAGGCCGCGACAGGGGAAGGGTCGCCCCGTTAACGGGTCGGGTGCGCTGCCTGCCAGTTGTCGCTTTGCGTTGGGTATTTGGACTGCTGCTACGTCCACGTCGACGTCCACGCACGGAAGGGGTACACGGACACGTACACTACGGGCGTGATTGGTACGCCGAATCCGGCCGTCCTGTACCGTTTTAAATGTCTGACCTTATTCATGCAGCGTGTTTGATTGCTCTTTTCGTACCTTTCGTCTGTATCCTTTTATTTATCTGCTCTCCTCTATTTCGCACGATTTCGTCTTCTCAATTTTCACTTTCCTCTTCATATAGGATGGCTTGATTCAGACATAACGCAGGGATCCAAGTGTCATACACTGAAAACTCTTATCCATGCATACAACCAAACAAGATCTTATCTCATACTGAATCAAAAACAAAGATAACCAAACACGACTAAGTGCACGATTTAAGCATGTATCTCACCATCCTGGACCGACTCTCCATCCTGGCTCCCGCTCCCTGAAGCAACCAATCACGCCCTGCGGCGGAGCGCGGCCCAGCACGGCAAGTGGGCCCAGGTGGACAGTGTGGCGGTGTGGGTGGTCGTCCTGGCTGGGCATGATAAATGAGCTGAGTATTGTGGCGTGTGCGTGCACGTGACAAACGCGTACACGATACGTTTTTTCAGACACCATACACGACGCGGAATGTACCGTCACGTGCCAGGCCGCGTTTGCTACGGAATGCGGTTCTCGTACAAGTTTTTTAGATCCAGACTTTAAAAAAAAAATATTTTATTAGATGATAAATTATAGAATAGCTTTATAAGGACGTTTGGTCGGAAATAGGATTCTATTCTCTCCGTTCAGACGCAATTCGACTTGGTGCGCGATCTTCAAAACCACACTTTGACGAATAGTTTATGGCAACCAAGGTAGTAGTCCCTCCGGTTTCCTAAATAATGTCGTTTTTTTTATAGTGACACGGTCCAAAAAAACAACTTTAACCATTACTTTTTGTTATAGAATATTTATAAAATATAGTCTATATATACTTTCATGAAACTACATTTCAAGATGAATCTATTTACATTACTTTCATATTTTGAAACTTAACCTAAAAAAAATATTTGTAGTCAAAGTTTAAAATGTTTGACTTAAGACAACCTCAAAACGACATTATTTAGAAAACCGGAGGAAGTATTAGAAAGGGTTCCTAAACACAAATTCAATGTTACTGTTTTTATACCAGAAACTTTGTGCATATAGAATAATTGTTGACCGAAGATAATAAATTTTGAAATACGTGCATGTCTTATATTTCGAAATGGATAGAGTAATTCACAAGAATATATATATTTTCTGAAAAATCATGTAACTAGAAAATAATTAAAAACATTTCTATTTTTTCGAAGAACAACTTTAATATAACACACATCTCAACTTGTATTAAAAAGAATTATAACTGAAAAAATACAATTGCTAGCCCAGAAAGGAGAGGCAAAGAAACAGAGGCGATTCATATGCGAAACTAGCCTTTTGCCGATTCGATTCGATGACGCGGTTCAAAAATGAGAATTGTTCCCTAGTCGAAATGGTTCTAGATTTAGAAAGTTTCCGTGTACCAAACGCTCCCTAGGTCCTGCTACAGGGGAAATTGCTAGACGTTGTTCGTGGGCGAGTATGCATGTACACATGCTTGTAACGTGATTAGGGCAGTCCCAATGGTGCATTGATGATGGTTTCTATCCTTATTAAATGACTTGCCACGTAAGCAAAACGCTGACATGGCAACGTAATTAATGAAAGAAAGAGAGCAAAAATCATAGAAACGGTTTCTTCATGAAGAAATCAGGTCTACTCTTGACCCAATGCACCAAAAAACCATGAAATCGCCATTGGAGAGAAACCACCAGTTTCTAGGGAGCTCGTGTCACTCCCATTGGAGGAAGAAGATAGAGTTGGGAGAGAGAAAGAGAAAATAATTGTTACTCATAAAAACCATAGGTTGGAAAGCAGTACTTTTTGATGCGGTATCCTATATTATAGAAACTACTAGTTTCTTTCATTAGGACTGCCCTTATATTCTTCTATGCGTAGGGAATATTTTCCCTTCATCGTGCAAAGTACTGTACTATCTTAGTTCACAATCACAGGTTGTACCATGAGATTTTATTTTCTTGGAAACTAAAGGTCAAGTTTTCTTCACACTTGCACGCTACATATAGGTGATTTCTTTTTCTTTAAAAATACTCATACACACAGATACTCATATATTGATCTATTACACGTATATATAAACACAAATTACTTCCACTAGCAATTTTTATTGAGATTGACACCGTTACAACAGGCCTCCGGTATTGTTTGTTGAACCTAATCAAACTACTTCTCTCAACGTTTTAGCTTCTTTTAGATATTTTTAGATTTCAGTATGCATAGGCATGTGTATATCTAAGTGCATAGTAAAAACCATGTATTTAAAAAAATCCATAACATATTGTAATTTGGAACGAAGGGAGTAGTATTTGTTAGTTGCGGTCAAAATCGTGTATCCATACGTGTATATACTGATTATAACATGCTATATCCATCTTCGTCCTATGGTGAAAAGAAAGAACAGTGCGAGACACGAGTAGAGGTGGATGGATACCAAGATGGCCGTGCTCGATTTTCAGGAAAAAAGAATAGCTGCACACTCGCATGCATGCCCTGCTGTCGCGGTTAGGTCATGGACTCATGGATGCAGGATGCCCTGTGACCTCTTTATAAGATTATATATATTGTTACTGATTGCTAACCAATTCGTCCACTCAAGTAGCACTAACCCGGCATTAGCCCCGCGTGTCATCACACGCAGGCCTCGTTCGTGAAAAGAGAATTGGGGAGAAATCTGTACGAGGGCAACTGGCAACGGCAGTGGGTGGCGACAGCATCAAATGGGTCGGCTGCAACTAACCACCAATGTCCTGTTCGTTTGGTTGATAAGACATGGTTCAAAATACCGTTGACTGAATTATTGTGAAAGAAAAATACTATTTATTGCTGAAAAAGTACGGAGCGAACAGGGCGCAAGAGAGCACGACACACATCACCTGAAACCCCACGTTCAGGGCACCCTGTCTGAGCTGCTTTCGAGTTTGGGCAGACCTCTTTGCATTCATTCCTTCATTCACCGTTGTGCTCCAATCCTGAAAAGTAGTATTTTTTTTTCCTAGTATGGACCTGTTTAGATTCCAAAAAATTTTACGTAGTACCCGTCACATCAAATTTTGCGGCATATGCATGGAGTACTAAATGTAGACGAAAAAAAAACTAATTGCACAGTTAGGTGAGAAATCGCGTGACGAAACTTTCGAACCTAATTAGTCCATAATTAGACACTAATTGCCAAATACAAACGAAAGTGCTAACGTAGCCAAAACCCCAAAAAAAATAATCTAAACGCGTCCTATATTATTGTACGCCTATAGAGTAATGCATTAGGTGTCTCTGCCAAAAGGACAAGCGAAAGAAACCCACACAAATCACCGCCAAATGTTTGGGATGACAGGCAGTCCTCCGGCTTGTTTTGGAGCACGGACGGACCGGGGAGACGGCTGGCATGTGCACGAGAAGTAGCTAGGGTCGCAGGAGTGGTTAGCATGGTGACATCGAGCTGATGCCACGTGGAGTGGTAGTGGGGGCGCGATTAGAGAAGCTGAATTGCAGCGTGGCCGTTGATCCAGTCATCCAGAGCCCAGCTGTCCAGACCTGACAAATCAGACGGCAACGCGTCCTGTCCACCTGTGGGGTGAGGCCCCTTCCACAAGTGGGCAGAGCCGCAGAGGCAAGTCACAACTAGGCAACTAGGCACTTGTTTAGATCACCTCCAAATTCTAAGTTTTTTTACTCTCTCTCTATTACATCAATTTTTAGCCGCTTGTATGGAGCATTAAATGTAGGTAAAAAAAATAACTAATTGCACAGTTTAGTTGGAAATCACGAGATGAATCTTTTGAGCTTAGTTGGTCCACGAGTGGACAATATTTACCAAATAAGACAAAAGTGCTACTATTCATCGGGTTGAAATTTTTTACAATCTAAACATGGCCTAGCTATGGGCGTGCACCTGCCCTCAAAATTAGGCAGCATTCTTTAGGATTGAATTGGAAATTGAAATCACAGGTGCAGCCAAGGAATTAGTAAATCAGCATTAGAAAAAAAACAAGCTTGAAGGCAGCTGGTTTTTTCCGGTCCTAGCGGCTAGTGCTCTGCCTCAGCTTGTCTTGTGCAGCTCTCATCCTATCCTAGGCAGATAAAGGTTCAGGACAGGCCCTAAATGGGTAGTAATGACTGTGGGAGTGAACATGATGGTTGTAGGTCTGGAACCATGATTTTTTAGAGAGATAAATTAGGTGTGCTGAATGACAATGGGAGTCAACATGATGTTTGCAATGATGCAACCTCTGAAAAGAGGGATACAAACATACAGTTCATATGTAGCTCAACTAGTCCCTCTCATTAGTGCTGAGTGCATCACCGGTAACACTTAGGCGTTGTTTATAAAGTTTTGGATATCACGTCGGATGTCTAATGAAAGTGTTATATGGGGTGTTCAGATACTAATAAAAAACAAACTACAGAATCCGTCAAACCGCGAGACGAATTTATTAAGTCTAATTAAGCCATCATTAGCGCATGTGTACTGTAGCACTTTGTTATCAAATCATGGACTGATTAGGCTTAAAAGATTCGTCTCGCAAAGTAGTCGCAATCTGTGCAATTAGTTATTTTTTAGTCTATATTTAATACTTCATATATGTGTCCAAACATTCAATGAGGTATGGTGTAAACTTTGGAGGAACTAAACAAGGCTTTAGCTTGAAAGCAGCAACAATGCTTCTCTGGAAATGGCCGTTTAGGCAAGAAATGCACAGGTCAAGTCTGATAAGGATCCAAGTAGCATTCATGGACCCATCATCTACCAACTAATGCAGATATTAAAAGTAAACAAGCATAGGGAAAACAGTGAAAGTCAAAACATGGAAAGCAAAGTGCAATGGATGGGGCACTGGGCAGCAATGCGCTACTAGTCCCCAGACACCCATAGGACTAGATCAAATGGACAGGGCACGTCCAGAATGACATGTCCCGTTCATCTAATGGCTCATGAAAGACAACATATGCTGCAAAAATAAAAGGGAATTTACCAAAAATTTTCTTCTCCATGTCTCAGCAGGGCATGCCACTGTCAAGCAGGAAGGCTCTCAGCTTTCTCCTTTTCTTTTTCTGAACAAAGCACCGTTATGCTACATCCTCTTCTGGACCATCTGGACAACGGAGCGTCTTTTAATGGACACCTGCTATTGACAGAGACATGAATCTTCATCTTCCTCTACATTCAAAGGACGGCCCACAGTCAAGTCCGATAAGGATCCAAGTAGCATTCATGAACCCATCATCTAACAACTAAGGTTTTGTTTAGAGCCTGTTTAGTTCCAAAAATTTTTACGCAGTATTTATCACATCGAATGTGTGGACACATGCATGGAGTACTAAATGTAGACGAAAAAAAAACTAATTGCACAGTTGGGTGAGAAATCGCGAGACGAAACTTTCGAACATAATTAGTCCATAATTAGACACTAATTACCAAATACAAACGAAAGTGCTACAGTAACCAAAACCCAAAAAAAAATTGCATCTAAACGCGGCCTTAGTTCCAACAAGTTTTCCAAAAACAAATGCTACAGTACCCATCGCATCAAATCTTGCGTACGTGTATGGAGCATTAAATGTAGACGAAAAAAACTAATTACACAGTTTGGTTGGAAATCGCGAGACAAATGTTTTGAGTCTAATTAGTCCATGATTGAATACTAATTGCCAAATAAAAACGAAAGTGCTACAGTAGCCAAATTCCTAAATTTTTTCCACCTAAACACAACCTAATACAGATATTAAAAGTGAACAAGCGTAGGGAAAACAGTGGAAGTCAAAGCATGGGATGCAAAGTGCAATGGATGGGGCATTGGGCAGCAATGCGCTACCAGTCCCCAGACGCCCATAGGACCAGACCAAATGGATAGGGCACGCAGAAAGATTTTAATGGCTAGAGGGGGTGAATAGCCTATTATAAATTCTACATCAACACTTAAGCCAAGTGGATAGTCAATTAAACGACTAAGTGAGTGTTGCGCTAGCCTACTACAAATACAAGCCTTCTAACCATAATTCTAATTGCTATAGTCTCTAATTCACACTCAAGGCTAAGACACTACGACTAAGTTAGTGACTCTCAAAGACTAAATAAAGAGCCTCACTAACCACTAAACAAGACACTAGTTAGCTCTCAAAACTAGTTACACTAAAGAGCTTAGCTACACTAAAAAGGTAAATACGAGAGTGATAGAGATGTTTATACCGCCGTATAGAGGAGTGAGCCAATCACAAGATGGAGCCAATCAATCACAATCGAAACCCGGTGACAAGAGATGACACAATGATTTTTCACTGAGGTTCACTTGCTTGCCGGTAAGTTAGTCCCCGTTGTGGAAATATACTCACTTAAAGGTTCACGCGCTAATTGGCATCACACGCCAAACTCACAATTGGGTGCCGCATAACCAACACAAGATGAGAAACACACAAGCCACGGGCAATCCACTAGAGTACATTTTGGCTCTCCGCCGGAGAAAGGTCAAGAACCCCTCATAATCACCACGATCGAAGCCGAAGACAGTCACCTTCCTCCGCTCAACGATCCTTGCTGCATCAAGCCGTTTAGGTGGCGGCAACCACCAAGAGAAACAAGCGAATCCCACAGCGAAACACAATCATCAAGTGCCTCTAGATGCAATCACTCAAGCAATGCACTTGATTCACTCACAATCTCACAAAGATGATAAATCAATGATAAAGATGAGTGGGAGGGCTTTGGCTAAGCTCACAAGGTTGCTATGTTAATGCAAATGACCAAGAGAGTGAGCTTGAGCCGGTCATGAGGCTTAAATAGAAGCCCCCACGAAATAGAGCCGTTGGGCTCCTCATTGCAGCCCAACTCGGGGCAACCGAACGCGCAGGTCCGTCTGATTGGACGCATAGCCCCAATGTCCGGTCAGCGGATGACTGCCACGTGTCATTCGCTTCAAACCTGCACCGCCCAATCTCAACAGTCAAGTCGCTCCGCGCCAGCGATCAAGTAACGACCGGACGCACCCACGGTTGACCTGACGCTACGCCACCGCGTCCGCTCGTGCGCTCGCCCACGCGCCAAGCCACTGACCTGACGCACTACTGAGATGACCAGACACGTCAGGTCATGCATGATCGGACGCAGTCCAGAGTCCGATCCTCTCTGGCCAACATGGTGCTACAGTAAACATGTGCTAATGACAGATTAATTAGGCTTAAAAAATTCGTCTCGGAAATTAGCCTCCATCTATGTAATTGGTTTTGTAATTAATCTATATTTAATGCTCCTTTTTAGCATCTACATTCGATGTGACATAAATTTTAAAAGCGACTAAAGAACCAAACACCTCCTACAAATGAAAAAGCATAGAGAAAACAGTGGAAGTCAAAGCATGGGAAGCAAAGTGCAATGGATAGGGCACGGGGCAGCAATGCGCTACCAATCCCTAGACCCATAGGACTAGGCCAAATGGATAGAGCCCGCCTAGAATCATATGTCCCGCTCACCTGATGGCTCGTGAAAGACAGGATATATGCCACAGAAATAAAAGAGAATTGACTAGTAGAGAAATGACCTTTGATTCTATCTTGAAATTTGGCTTTAGTTTCGATATTTTTTGCGTCCGGAAGTATACAGATCTTTAGTCCCGGTTTGTATCTCCAACCGGGACTAAAGGTCCTTGCCCAACGGCTACTGCGGCAGACTTTTGCTGTAGGGGACCTTTAGTCCCGATTGAAGGTACCAACCGGGACATAAGGTTCACTTTTACTCCTGGTTTGTACCTCCAACCGAGAGTAAAAGTCTACTCCCGGCTGGAGGCTCCGTTCGGGACTAGAAAGGGACATTTAGTCCCAGTTTCTGTATACAACCGGGACTACAGTTCTCCTCCTATATACCCCTTGTTCCTCCCCGAGCCCGAGCCACTTCGAGCTCAGTGTTCTTGCTTCATCGCCGGCCTCTCTTCTTCCTCATCACCGGTGATCGCAAGATTTCTTCCATTCCTCCATCGATTCTTCGGTTCTAAAGGTTACCAACTTTATACTCTCATGTTTCATCGGTAGCTTATTTCATTTTGTGGACTAGATATATGTGGTTTTTTATGGTAGATTTTTTTATTTGTAAGCCATTTAAGCTCAAAATCACTTTAAAGTTTGCATATTTGGATGAAGGAAGGTTAAAGTAGTTATTCAAAATTAGTATTGAGCTTTCATTTCTAGCATGCATAGCCCACTTCATGCTTTAGAGATATAGAGAATTTTAGAGTTTTTTTTAATTTTATTTGTTTATAAAATGAGAAATTTATATTATATTAAAATGAGTATAGAGAGTAGATAGCAACTGCTTCCGGGTCCTCGGCCTCTCATCGGGTTACAAAGCGACTGAGGCTGGACCTCCCTCTTATTGCATGCGGCAAGTGTGAGGAGAAGATTGTGATAGAGTACCAGGTGGGAAGGAGTGTCCCAATAAGAGCTGTATCTTCTATAAGTGTCCGGATCGCAATATGAGTTATTTTGTCGCATTTGATGATTATGGTTAATTTATACTTATTTTCATGATGATTGTGATTAAAGTTCTAATTTTTTGTTTTAATTTCAGTGGGATGGCACTGGATGTTCAGGCTGGTACTGGGAGGAAGAGTATGTTGAACACGTGCAAAACTCTCTTGCATAGGCGGTTACGACGGCGGATGAGGCAGTGATCCTGCAGAAGAAGCCCATAGATATTGAACAAACGCATGATCTGTCTGTTTTAGTTGGGATTGGTCGCGAAATCCTTATGCTGCTGAAGTGCATTTTAGCTTTAGTTTTTTTAGTAATAGTTGGGATAGTCTACATTGTAGCGAGACTTTCATAAATTAATACCTTGTGTGGTGACATGCATGTCGTATAATTAACTAATTATGTTCTAGGTTTTAATATGGTATGTATGTCATGTAATGCAGATGAGACGGTATTGGATGTACAATGCTGATCGCCGCTCCCAAGAGTTCATTGAGGGCGTGCATTCTTTCTTACGTGTGGCCGAGGCAAACAAACGTGATGGTTTTATATGCTGCCCATGTGTCATATGTAAGAATTTGAAGGAATATGCTAGCTCAAGGAGTCTTCATTCACACTTGTTGAAGTCAGGTTTCATGCCAAACTATATTTGTTGGACGAAGCACGGAGAAACCAGGGTTGTAATGGAAGAAGGTGAAGAAGAACAATGGGACGATGATGACATTATTGCTGAATATGGGGCCTTCAATGATACTGTAATGGGGGAAGCTGAAGAAGAGGTAGGGGCAGAAGATGAGCCCACTAATGATCTTGGTCAGGCCATTCGTGATGCACAAAGAGAATGCGAAAGTGAAAAGGAGAAGATCAAGTTCGAGCACATGCTAGAGGATCACAAGAAATTGCTATACCCAACTTGTGATGCGGGGCAGAAAAAGTTGGGTACCACACTGGAATTGCTACGATGGAAGGCAAAGAATGGTGTATCTGACAAGGGATTTGGAGAGTTACTGAAAATCCAAAAGAAGATGGTTCCGAAGGATAACGAATTGTCCGCCACTACGTACGAAGCAAAACAGGTAGTCTGCCCTTTAGGATTAGAAATCTAGAAGATACATGCATGTCCTAATGACTGCATCCTCTACCGTGGCGAGGAGTACAAGAAGTTAGATGCATGCCCGGTATGTCATGCATCGCGGTATAAGATCAGGCGAGATGACCCTGGTGATGTTGAGGGCGAACGTCCCACGAAGAAAATCTTTGCCAAGATTATGTGGTATGCTCCTATAATACCACGCTTGAAACGTCTGTTCAGAAACAAAGACCATGCAAAGTTGTTGCGATGGCACAAAGAAGACTGTAAGGTAGACAATATGTTGAGACACCCTGCTGATGGGTCCCAGTGGAGAGCAGTCGATAGAGAATTTTCAGAGTTTGCAAATGACGCAAGAAACTTAAGGTTTGCTTTAAGTACGGATGGTATGAATCCTTTCAGAGAGCAGAGCAGTAGTCATAGCACTTGGCTTGTTACTCTATGTATCTACAACCTTCCTCTCTGGTTATGCATGAAGCGTAAGTTTATTATGATGCCAGTGCTCATCCAAGGCCCAAGGCAACCTGGCAACGACATCGATGTGTACCTGATGCCACTAGTTGAAGAACTTCTACTTTTATAGAACAGACCAGGTGTACGTGTGTGGGATGAGCATAAATAGGAGCACTTTGACCTACGAGCATTGTTGTTTGTAACAATCAATGATTGGCCTGCTCTAAGTAATCTTTCAGGACAATCAAACAAGGGATATAATGCGTGCACGCACTGTTTCGATGACATTAAAGGTATATTCTTGAAAAAATGTCAAAAAGTCATGTACCTTGGCCATCGTCGATTTTTTTGATGAGAGTATTGATGAGCAACTTTATTTGTTGGCTAGGCAGCCATCGTGGCATATCCTCACATACAAAGGGTACGAGATAAATGAGAATACATTTTACATAGTAGCCCAAGATAAAAAGAGCACCAACCAAAACAGTGGTGTCCGCATAGATGCCACCGACCCTAATGGAAATAAGCAAACATATTATGGCCACATAGAGGAGATATGGGAACTAAACTATGCACCTACTTTTAAGGTACCTTTGATCAAGTGCCAATGGGTAAAGGCGACTGGAGGCGAGGTAGCAGTTGACAACCAGTATGGAATGACAACCATGGACCTCAACAATATTGGGTATAAAGACGAACCGTTCGTCCTTGCCAAGGATGCGAATCAGGTGTTCTATGTCAAGGACATGGCTACAAAATCGAAGAGAGGGGAAAACAACAACGACCCAATCAATGAGCCAAAGCGCCACATAGTTCTTTTAGAGAGAAGAAACATCGTCGGAATTGAAGACAAGCCAGACATATCAGAAGATTATAAAAAGGATGACCGAATTTCACCCTTCACAGTGACTAAAGACCCAAGCATCTAGTTAAATGATGAGGGCACTCCATGGTTACGGCGCGATCATAACCAAGGGATATATGTTAAGAAAAAGTTCACTACTATTCCCGTTTGATATATATAGTGATGTATTAGACCTATTATGTAATAATTGTGACTTCAGATTTTATTATCGTGTTTTCATATTTTCTATGGTTCAAATGAATTTTCTGCTAGACGGTGGATTTCCCGTGGAGAATGTGTGATGAAAAACCAAATGATGAACGTTAATAAGATGTGAAAACTAATTTCTTGTCGAAAAACAATAGTTTTAATGATTTTAATTAAGTAGTATATTTTTGCATGGTGTAAATTGTAATTATTATTTACACTATGTCAAATATTTATACAGTAAAACAAAAGGGTTTAGTTTATAAATTTTTGTTGCGTATAATAATGCAAAACCAAGTCAAAGAATTTTTTTATAATTTTTTGGATAATATTTTATTTATTAGGCAATTAATAACTCTCTGCATATTTATATAAAAGAAATATATAAAAAAAGAAAAAAAAATTTACTCCCGGATGGATCAACCACCCGGGACTAAAGGTTGTGCTTTAGTCCCGGGTGTATACACTAGCCGGGACAGATCCCTCTTTACTCCCGGGTGGATCAACCACCCGGGACTAAAGGTAGAGTTGCAGTTTTCATAGCCCGCCCAAATGCCCTTTACTCCTAGGTCATGGGTACACCCGGGACTAAAGCTCAGACCTTTAGTCCCGGTTCTAATAATAGCCTGTGACTAAAGATTCTTTAGTCCCGATTGGTAGCTTCAACCGGAACTAAAGATATCCCTTTATAACCCACGCCCTAGTTCTCTTCCTCCTTGTCTCCGCCACGCCGTTGCCTCATCTTCTCCACCAGATCGATCCAGCAGTGCCGCCGCTCCTAGGCGACCACCCTACCCTCGCCTCGTCAGCGCGCCTCTTCTCCGGCCGGCCAACGCGCTTCTTCTCCGGCCAGCCAGTGGGCCTCGCTCGTCCTCGTTGGAGCACGCGCCGTCCTCGTCCCTGGCCCCAACCTCGCTTGTGCTCACCGAAGCGCGCTGAGCCTTCACCGCGCTGCCTCACCGGAGCTCGCCCAAGCCTTCCCCACGCGCGCTGCCTCACCGGAGGGCGGCCAAGTCTTCCCCGTGCTGCCGCACCGGAGCTCGCCGAGCCTTCTTCGAGCGTGCTGCCTCACTGGCCGAGCCTTGTAATTAGTTTCGATCTCTTGTATGTGCCTGTCTTGTATGTGCCTGTCTGTTGCGTGTTTGAGCCTTCTCCGAGCGCACTGCCGATCGACTCGTGCTGCCTGTCTTGTATGCGCTGCCGAGCCTCACCGGCGAGCATTGTATGTTTGATCTGCCGATCGACTCACGTGAGCCTCCACGCGACGTGTGGGACAGCGGAGAACTCGTGCTACCGATCGACTCCACATGGCTGCGGTGCCCAGTGGTGTGGCTTGTTTCCATCGATAGCGCCAGGCAGGCGTCAGTCGTCGTCGTTCAGCTTTGTCAGTCATGGTTTTGTGGTTGCGTTGTTGTCTTTGCACTTCGTTCATAGAATCAGAGCCCGAACAGCCGGCCTGACAGTTTTCGCTTCGTTGCTGCGGTCCAGGGTGCAATGCAACGCAATGACAATTGACAATGCGTTGCTAGGTCAAAATATGGTCATTTCAACTCTGCGACTAAACATTTTATTTTAACTTTTTATGAAATGAAAAACTTAGAAAATAGTTAGAAAATAGTAGAAAATCCGTACTAGTTGAACTTGCGGACCGTGATCAGCTCGGCGAGCATGTTCTCTACCGAGCGGTAACGGACGTTAAGGAGGAGCTTTGATTCTATGAGAAAGAGCGGCAACGGTCGTGGAAGACCGTGTTCCCTTACTCGTAGAATCGGAGCTCTTCCTTGGTCACATACGGTGCCGTCCGATGGAGATATGCTCGCCGAGATGATCACGTAAGCAAGGTCAACTAGTATGGATGGTTATTTATTGAAACATGTTTTTGAGCTATAATTTGATGGATATTTGATAACTTTAGACCTACAAATGTCACAAATGTTACTATCCTCGGCAACCTAAACACCCGCGAGCTCGCCGATATCGAGCAGGTCACTTAGAATTATTTTTTCCATGAAATAAAATACTTAGAAATCATGCCTTTTATTTTTTAGAATTAATTTTTTCCATGAAATGAAAAACTTAGAAAATAGTTACAAAATTGTAGAAAATCCGTATTAGTTGAATTTGCGGACCGTGTTCATCTCGACGAGTATGTTCTCTGCCGAGAGGTAACAGACGTCAAGGAGGAGCTTTGATTCTACGAGGGATAGCGGCAACGGTCATGGAAGACCGTGTTTCCTTCCTCGTAGAATCGGAGCTCTTTCTTGGCCAAGTACGGTGCCGTCCGATGGAGAAATGCTCGCCGAGATGATCACGTCAGCAAGGTCAACTAGTACGGATGGTTATTTATTGAAATATGTTTTTGAGCTATAATTTGATGGATATTTGATAACTTTTGACCTACAAATGTCATCTGCAAATGTTACTATCCTCGGCAACCTAAACGCCCGCGAGCTCATCGATATCGAGCAGGTCACTTAGAATTATTTTTTCATGAAATGAAATACTTAGAAATCATACCTTTTATTTTTTAGAATTAATTTTTCCATGAAATGAAAAACTTAGAAAATAGTTAGAAAATTATAGAAAATCTGTACTAGTTGAATTTATGGACCGTGTTCATCTCGGCGAGCATGTTCTGTGCCGAGCGATAACGGACGTCAAGAAGAAGCTTTGATTCTACGAGGAAGAGCAGCAACGGTCGTGGAAGACTATGTTCCCTTCCTCACAGAATCGGAGCTCTTCCTTGGCCAAGTAAGGTGTCGTCCGGTGGAGAAATGCTCGCTGAGATGATCATGTAAGCAAGGTCAACTAGTATGGATGGTTATTTATTGAGACATGTTTTATTTTTTATAGATATATCTAGTGGAGTAAAAGCTAGATGGCTGCCCCGAGAGACAACATGGATGAAGAAATGATAAATATTATCAACACCGACACTCAATTTACCGATGGTGACCAGCATGATGTAGATGACGGGAGTCAATACCTGGCTCTTGAAGAAAACCAAGAAAATATTGTGCAAGAAAATACTGGCGAGGTATATATATATTTATATATATATATTTGAATATTGTATATATATATTTGAATATCTATCATCTATTATGTGTACATATGATACTTATTTATTCTTTTTTTATACGTAGCCCTCTGGATCGACGACCACAACGGCGAAAAGCAAAAATATTCGAGGCCCGAAAAAGCCATTAGAGGGGCGCTACATAATATCGGAATTCAATATCGAGACAGGCAACCACTTGGTCCACATGCAAGGAAATTCGTGTAACGCTATGGGTACCTTGTAAGGGATAGAGTTCCGATCAGTGCTCGTGAATGGAAGCAAAAGATCAACGAGCCTCATGTTAGTTTTATCTCTGATCTTGATAAGAATTTAATTTGGGTTGATATCCTTCAACATTTCACGTTGCAAGCGGATGATTATGATGATATCAACGATCGTGAATTGAAGGAGCTAGTTTGAAAGTGGGCTATGAAGAAGATGGCCACATAATTCCAGACTTGGAAGAAATCCCTATATACGAAATACGTCAAGAAGAACCTAACGCCCAATTTCAATACTAGTGGCCTGCTCGCGAAGTTTAGGCCCTACTAGAATGATTTTGTACAGTACAAGACATCGGAAGAAGGTGAGGAACGGGTCAGAAGGAACCAAGAGAATGCTCGATAGAAGGTATACCACCATGGCATGAGATCTGGTGGCTACGCGACTGCCATTCTCAAGTGAGAAAAATGGAAGCGGACATTCTTACCAAGGGTATCACACCAAAATCACTCAATTGGCCCAAACGCGCGAAGAATTGTTTTTTCACTCATGGGAGAAGACTGGACCTAGAGACCAGGAAGCTGGTTCATGGCCCAAAACTCGAAAGAGCAACACAAAGATTATCTTATGCTCTACAAGCTAAAGCTATTGGTGCGTTCAGGCCCAATAGAGAGAAGGATGAACTGACGTATGTCATCGGGACTGCTGAACATAGTGGCCGAACAAGAGGTTTAGGACAGAACATTCCTTGGGAGCATGGTTTCCCTAACGGCAGAGATACCTATAGAAGCCGACAGAGAAGGAAGGATGAGGAAGCAGCGCGGATCAGCAGGTTGGAGGAATATGTTCATGAGTCACGGGAGGCATTGCTTCAAGCACAAGAGCGTGAAAAAAACATGCAAGCTAGAATGCAGGACGAAATCATAAAGCAAGTGCAAATAGCAATGAGTTCCCAAAGGCAGGCATCAGATGTAGGAATCAACATTAATATTAGTCCCCCTGATCAGTTGAAAAGTAGCTGCGCTTCCACGGAGTTGCCAAATCAAGATGACGCAATGCTACGTTTCCCTGTGGATGACATCACTGCACCATTTACATCATGTGAGTTACATATTCCAAAAGAGAATGCCACAATCATGGTGGCTCTCGGTGTTTTTTCTCCTCTAGATCCTACCAAGACACCAAGAATCCATGGGGCAATAATACCACCTGGATATGTTAGCGTCTCAGTGGATAGAGTTAACAAAGGTTTTAGTGATCTAGCTCTTGACATTCTAGGAGGTGATGGGGAGAAGATTCTAGGAGAAGCAAAGAAGTCATTCATACTATGGCGCAAGCGCTACATCATTATTCCCGGGGTCTCTAGTCTACCACCGCTTCCTCAATTGCCAGACAATAGGTGCGGACATAAGTGAACAAAAAAAATTTCACTAATTTTCTATTGACATGCATGATTAAAAATAACAATTTCTTATACCTAATTATTCTTTTTTGTACTCACACTGCAGGGTCTCCGTCAACCTAAGTCCAATTATCCAATCTCCAGATCATCATAGTGCTCCGAGAAATCAGGTGGCAACGCCGCCACCGCCGCCACCTCCAAGGAGGTCTCTAACGCCTCCAAAGAGGTCTCCAAAGCCTCCAAAGAGGTCTCCAACGCCTCCAAAGAGGTCTCCAACGGCTTCCCCATCTCCCTTGATGACTAAGAAGAAGCCAGCTCCTAAGAGGTCCGTCTCGCAAACAAAGCCGTTGGCCCACCAGCCGGCAAAGAAGAAAGCCACATCTAATCCAATTATTCTCCAAAAACTGTCTTATGAGAAAAGTGAAAAGGAATTAAATGCTGCAGTACAAAAAGATATGGATAGCTTCTTCGAAAAAGTAAAAAAGCAATGAAAAGCGAGGGAGAACCCGGAGAAACCGTACTTCTACCTACCTCCAGATCTTCTAAGAAAGAAGGTGGACCAAAAAAAGCGGGAATCTCAAAAGACCCTGTCAAAATCGGACTATGACCGCTCTCTCACCAAGTCATTTGAGGCAGTGCAGAAAAAGACTAGATCAGGGAAAGGTGTTGCACAACTCGGACAACAATCGCAACAATCAGTCCCCCTCTTGTCGTTCGTAATGAATATGGTTCGAACTTAGACTTAGACGTCGATTTTGAGGAGCTGGCTCGGTTTTACGAGGAAACTGATTTGGACCTTGCCCAAGTGCTCGCTGAAGGACCATCTGCTCCGAAAGTGGATCCTTGGAAGAAATTTGAATATAGAAAGAGTCTATGCAACCCTGAGGCCTTAGGTGACCTGGGTACGCAAATGTACCTGCTAAACAAGTGGTACATGACGGCGTGTGAACGGAAAGAGGCCTTTGTTCCTGTCAGAGTTAGAAACCAACATTACTTCCGTGGCGATGACGTTATATATGTCGAGTTTGTAGAATTACACCAACTATATCACCTGGACTCTCTCGACAATAGTCTCATTAGCTGCTATTGTCTGTAAGTGTGATTATTTTTTACTATTAAAGTGTATATATATAAAGCTACATGTATATATATAAATTATATATCCTCACACTATATTTTTATATATGCAGATATGAGATGACAGAACTCAGAAAGAGAAAGGATAATGATGTTGGTTTCATTGATCCAAATGTCGTATTCAAACACCCTAACCCCCGCCTCAATGAAAAGCTGAACTCGAGAAAAATCTCATGAGGTTCTTAGTGAACCAACAAAACAAGAACATACTTTTCCCCTACAACTTCAAGTGAGTGTTAAATAATTAATGTCGATCATATGGACATTTGTTTAATTATTTGCTTACTAGCTAAGCTATCTCCCATATATATATATATATATGTTGACTCTAGTTAATGTCGATCATATTTGTGTATAAAAACATATGCAGCAATCACTGGATATTGATGGTCATCGATATGGCCAATAGTCGCTTGAGCATTTTAGACTCGTTAAGAAAAGAGCAAACAGAGTACCAAGACATGATAGATATTATCCAAGGGTAATTTGATCTCTCTAGCAACTATATATACCTCGATCTCTTAACTGCAACAATTATTAAAGGTCAAATTAATTTTTTATTTTATTGGACGCAGTGTTTGGAAAAGTTTCATTGAGGAACACCACATGAAACATTGCAAAGCGCCACTGTAAGTAATCGCACACAAAGTAAGTACTAGCTACATTTATATATATATATATATATATATATATATATATATATATATATATATATATATATATATAATTCAATTAACACCATGGATGCTTTCAATTCACCGGATCTTTTTTCTCGTAAAAGTGGGTTCTGAGGCAAGAACATGGGAACAACTACTGCGGATACTATGTTTGCGAGTTCATCATGGCGTACGCAAAAAGAACTCCTGAAGAGATCCTCAAAGTACGTTATATAAATATATTCATATATTCACAATTTCTTTTGTTGCTCATATATATAAGTAATCACGTGACCAACACATATATATATATTAATACTTTTTCTTTAACTTTTATTGAAGACTCTATGGTTGAAGAAAAAAGTCATACGACGTGACCAATTGAAAGCAATTCAAGAAACCATAGCAGGATTTCTTAATGATCAGGTCCTCAACCCTGCCGGCGAGTTCTACAATGACGTCAACGAAACATGGAAGTCAAACCAGATGGAGTGAATTTGTTATCCCAAGGATATGATAGAATATACAATGCAAGCTTTATTTGTAATATATATATATATATTATATGTACATAAAATAACGTACAATATATGTATATATGCATGTAATATATACGTTAGTTTCATACTTTAGTTTGTACAAAATGTTCGAACATTATAAACGTGTAGAATACGTATATTACTAGCAGCGTAGAATGCGTATTCGAAAACCTATTCGAAAACCAAAACGAATCATCAATTGAAAATAGAAACAAAAAGAAAAAAAAGAAAACCTTTAGTCCCGGTTGGTAATACCAACCGGAACTAAAACGCCGCCCCACGTGGCCAGACCGGGAGGCCTCTTTAGTCCCGGTTGGTCTTACCAACCGGGACTAAAGGTGGGCAAGAAGCCGGGACTAAAGGATGGACCCTTTAGTCCCGGATTCGTGCTCCCGGTTGGAAAACCGGGACTGAATGGATTTCCCAACCGGGAGTAAAGCCCATTTCTATACTAGTGATTTATCAAAAAATTTCTTCTCCATGTCCCAGCAGTGCATGCCACTGTCAGGCAGGAAGGCTCCCAGCTTTCTCCTTTTCTTTTTCTGAAGAAAGCACCGTTATATTACATTGTATTGCCAACAAGCAAAGATGATTCATTGTTTAGTTGCCAGCAAACAAAATGCGGCTTTTTAATAAACACAACATTTTATCGGACCAAAAAAGGTCCCTGTATACATGTACGTAGCATACACTCTGCTCGTCATCTTTCCAAGCATATCCACACCATCAGACAAGTACAGAGGCATATGGTCATATGAGCAACATACAAGCTTTGTTTGAAGGAATCCATCGTCTGGAAACGAGGGCACAAGCATTTTCAAACTTCCACGGACCGGAGTCAACCATTCAGGCCCATCTCCTTCCTCGTCTTGCCGATGAAAAGATCCCCGGATTTGATCTTGCCTGGCAAGCACCCGCAGAGCGTCAGCAAGGGAATTTGAGCCAGCCCTTCCTTCCTTCCAAGAGAGACGAGTGCCAGCGGGTAACCGGTGCTGTAAGTTGCCAGTTTGCTGTTGGGCAAACCCTTGATCAGTAACTTTAGGTTCTTCGCCACTAGCAGGGCGTGCTTGTGGGCGTTGTACCCTTGTTTGATTTCCTGAAAATTGATGGATATTAGTGCCAACAACTTCAGTGTTTTTGCGATAACATTGCTACTTCCAACATTAAAGATCGATGATGATCTATGGGGACCCTTTTTGATTTCAACCAAGGATGCTCCATGGACAGTATAAAAATTTAAGAAACATGAATTGTGATGATCAGTAATCAGTATCCACTAGACAGACAAATCTTTATCCAGAGCATCATAATCAAGGATAAGGAACACCAAAAATAGTTCGGTAGTGAGAACTATCATATCATCCAACTGCCAAGAATTAGGTTACTGCAGATTAATCATTTAGATTATTATCTAACTGCCAAGATGACGGAAGGGCATGGGTGCAACTAGGAGATGATTTTCAAATATCAGTGGTCTCCGCTGAACTAAAGTCATGTGAGTGTCATTGTGTCATGATGCACTAATAGAGAATACTCATTCTTTGCAAGGTTTTGGTAGAATCTCATTTACGTGAGCCAATAGTTACTGTGTGCGAATTTTCAATTGGTTCTGCTGGGAAAACTGAGAGTAATCAGCCTACATAGACATGCACTCATTAACAGTTCAGTCTGCACAAATTTGGGCAGTAGTTCAGTTTAGATCAAGTGGTTGCTATTCTCTACAAATTTAAGTCACCGTGGTTGGGACAAGGAGAAAACTAACAGAGTAAAAAACAGAAGGAAAATCACAAGTTGGTAGTGAAAACTTACAGGAATATCCGTGATGTCACCAATCGCGAAAATGTTATAATAACCTTTCACTCTTAAATCCTTTTCCACCATTACTCTCCCCTTGCTATCCAAAGATTCCTTTAGGATGGTATCATGTAGCCACGACGAACTCAGCGGCTTTCCAATACACACAAAGTGGCAATCAGCTATTACTGTTTCTCCTCCTGATGTCCTATACACCTTCTCTGTGTCTGATAATGAGCCCAAGTCAACCGATTGCTGAAGAAGCACGTCTACTTTCTTTGAAGTCAGCCAATCAAGGCACTTCTTTGAAGCCTTTTCTCCCATGAATTCGAGTAGACGCGGTCCTCTATGGATAAGGGTCACCTTCTTCCCCGGGTAGTCTACCACAATCTCCGCAGCTAGTTCAACACCAGTTGGACCACCCCCAATTATCAGCACAGATTCTGATGACTCTATCTTCTCATTATCTGTAACAAGCATAAACAAAACAAAGCATAAGCATGACAGCGAAGGTCACAAAAGCGTAACTGTTTTTTTTTTCATTATGTGGTTTGACTGCAGTTACCTCTCTGGAATTCCTTTATCCTCTCAGCTCTGCTGGCAGGAGAAGTCAAAGCATGGCCAGTCGCTATGACGAGATAATCATATGGAAGAGAGTGGCCATCAGTAGTAAGGACAGCGTGTTCGGTGATATTGACCGCAGAAGATGTCACGATGGTTGCGTCGTTGAGGTAATCTTTGTGATAGATCAATGACCTCTCAGCAAAAGATGGTTCGACCATGGAGCGAAGCTCAGCATAGGGGATCTCCAGGTACTCTTTCCTGTCATTAGAAAGGGGGCAGCATGTACGAAGGAACGTTCCAATTATGATTTAGTGTGAACCTGGTGATGTTACTTTACATTCAGCATCAGGTATTTAAGCTAAGCTGTCACCAGCACCGAATAGATAGATAATTTTTTTGGCCCAAGTCGATCAGGCTCTATGCGTGGCCCAGGTAAACACAGCCCAGCGAATACTCTTGTTCTCCGTCTCCCGCACCTGAGGCCGCGACTCATGACAGCTGCAACGTTCGAACTGGCCCGGCCGCCCGGCCTGATTTTTCCGAGTGCGTGAAGATGTAGAGGACACAGATGGCGAGCGAGAGCAAGACGAAACACAGACCCAGGCACCAAGGCCCGGGTTTGTTGTGGCGTGGTGGTGGGCTAGCTGTGGCGCGCCATGCATGGCCTGGCGCTGGGCACTGGGCGCTGCTGGCTCCATCCACTCCACGCACGAGAAAGCTAGTATATATACGGTTGGAGTTGATCCCAGTGATTAAAGCTAGCTTTATTGCGCTGTCCGTCCTTGCCTTGAAACCCTAGGGACGACTGCTTGCTGCCGGCCAAGTTGACGATCGAGCGTATCAGCCAAATCAACCGACGGGCGCGTGCCCACGGCTGCTCATGCCCCCTACGCGGCTGCTAGAGTGGTTGGGCGCCGCCGGTAGGCCATGGTCCACGGCGGCGCGCGCACAGGCACGACAGCCAGTCCAAGAAAGCAAGCAAGCAGCCGGTCGGCTCGGGATTTCCGCGAGCGGGTGGCCGGCGCAGGAGCGGAGCGGGCGAGGAAAGGAAGAGGTGCTTACGGGTCGAGGAGGACGACGTCGGCGTGGCCCTGCATGGTCTTGGCGAACAGGGAGCCTGCGGGGCCGCCGCCAACCACCAGCATCCTCGCCTTCTCCCCCGCCCCCGCCATCGCCGGAGCCGGACGCTCTCTACCTCGCGCGCGCCGCACCCAGCTGACAAGCTCCCCCAGCCGCCCAGCTCACGCGGCGTTATTAACGAAGCTCGCGATCGCGAGGGCAAAAGTGGCGGCTTTATAAGAATCGGGTGCCGGCCGACCGCTGAGGCGTTGACCGACGCGATGGGACGGTGGAGCGCCACGAATGCGCAAATTAATTCCCAAAACTGCCAACCGCCCAACCAGCTTTGCCCTTCTTCGTTGTATTTAGACTTTATTAATTTTGCCTGTCTCACTGCCACCCAGAATCAAGACCAACTAGAAAACAAAGCGAGGCGTTGCCGCGCGGCCGCGTGCGCTTGCCAGCATTGTGAAGCCAATCGCGTAGAAGGCTATACAAGATAGTGCAGCTGTGTGTTAATATTAAATGTTTTCCTTACTGCAAAAGAAACAACAAAAAGTTAGAAATATTATAAGGATAATTATTTAGATTAGCTACAGAAACTGAATTGCATAGTACATGATCAACAGGGTGTTCAGTGTTCCGATTAGAGAATTTATACCAACCTACTAGTACATTAGTAGAGGTTCAAGAGCTAGAAGTTCAGGAATAGAAGTATCTTTATATTCATTAATTTTACAAGAGCATATTTGAAGATAAAACTGTTGTAGACGATTTTTCTTAAATAACTATTGTTGCTATTTATATTTGTTGTCTTTTAGGCTTCTTTCTTAGTTATTCAATGAGCTATTTAATAATAGCATTTATCTGCAAGACTGAAAATATGCAAAATTTGCCGATTATAAGGGATACAGAATTAGTATATTTTGTTTGTATTTTGAGCGAGTAATTATCTTTGCAGTTCCCTGTATCATTCACTGCATAGGCATGGAAGAATCTCTGGAGCTAAATGTAAACTACAAAGTCTAAAAGGCACCACGCAAAGAAGAATCATCAGTTTCATTCATTTTTTTTAGATTAAGGAAGAATAAAAGAATTCCGGCTTCCCACATCCACACGTGAATCAGTTTCATTTGATTTTGCCTATCTTTCAAGAATATCTAGTAGGGTATCTCTGAAGGTGTAAAGTGTAGTGCAGTGGAATACATGTGCCTGCACTGACCAACTGCCATTAGCAGGGCAAAAGATTTGGTGTTAAAAATAGATAGAAAATATTAAAGTTCAGTAAGTTACCGTAATCAGTAACACGAATGGCAATGTCATTTGAACAAATTCAATCACAAAATCATTGTATATAGAAATTTATCATGATATCCAATTAGAATCTCAATCAGGTTCCCTGAATCAGTTAATTACCTGATAGCACTTCAATTCAAAGTTTATGCTGATCCGTTCAACCATTCTCAGCACAGAAGGTTACTATTGCCACGACCATTCTTCTCCACCCTTGCTGAACACCATCGCAGAGGCAAGCTTTCTTGTGCCATAGTCATGGCCCCAACTCAGTCATCATGATGCTTATTACCGTTGCGGCAGCTGCATCTCATAGCTCAAGATTGGCATGAAACGTAAGTAGTACAGCACTGCTCTGAACCACGTGCCACCCATTAAGGGCCTGTTTGGATTGATGAGCTCGCGCCCAGGCAGCCATCCTGGCCTTAGGCGCTTGAAATCGGACGCCTGGGAGCCGCACTTACGCCAGGCAAGATTCCCAGGGACTAATCCAAACAGGCCCTAAGAGCGTAAATAGGAGGTTTAACCATCTGCCTTCCCTGGTTGTATAAGGTGTTGTGAAAATTCCAATGCAACACTGTACTCTGAAATAATGATAATGCTTTGCATCCCCTCTCAAAAGTCAAAACTAAACCCCACAATGTCTTCCAAGGAAAATATGTAACAGGTACTGGGGCCACCCGAAGTGACTACGACGCTGAAGCCGCCGGTACCTCCGGCTGATAAGGATCCAAGTAGCATTCATGAACCCATCAGCTACCAACTAATACAAGGCCTTGTTTAGATGCCATCCAAATTCCAAGTTTTTTCATTCTCTCTTCATTACATCAATTTTTAACCGTTTGCATGGAGTATTAAATATAGGTAAAAAAATAACTAATTACACAGTTTAGTTGGAAATCACGAGATGAATCTTTTGAGCCTAGTTGGTCCACGATTGGACAATATTTGTCAAATAAGACGAAAGTGGTACTATTCATTGGGTTCACTTTTTTTTTTTTAAGTGAACAAGGCCCAAAAGTGAACAAGTATAGAGAAAACAATGGAAGTCAAAGCATGAGGCAGTGGGCAACAATGCGCTACCAGTCCCTAGACGCCCATAGGACCAGACCAAATGGATAGGGCACGCCCAGAATGACATGTCCCGCTCACCTGATGGCTCAGGAAAGACATGACATATGCTGCAAAAATAAAAGGGAATTTAGGGCCTGTTTAGATTCCAAAAAAATTTTGCATCCGTCATATCGAATCTTGTGGCACATGCATGGAGTACTAAATGTAGACGAAAAAAAACTAATTGCACAGTTGGGTGAGAAATCACGAGACGAAACTTTTGAACATAATTAGTCTATAATTAAACACTAATTGCCAAATACAAACGAAAATATTATAGTAGTCAAAATCCAAAAATTTTTGAATCTAAACAGGGCCTTACCAAAAATTTTCTTCTCCATGTCTCAGCAGTGCATGCCACTGTCAGGCAGGAAGGCTCCCAGCTTTCTCCTTTTCTTTTTCTGAAGAAAGCACCGTTATGTTAAATCTTGTTTTGGACCATCCGGACTCCGGAGCGCCTTTTAATGGACACCTGCTATTGACAGGGACATGAATCTTCGTCTTCTTCTACATTCAAAGGCCGGCCCCACAGTCAAGTCCGATAAGGATCCAAGTAGCATTCACGAACCCATCATCTACCAACTAATACAGATATTAAAAGTGAACAAACATATGGAAAACAGTGGAAGTCAAAGCATGGGAAGCAAAGTGCAATGGATTGCAGACATTGTATTGCCAACAAGCAAAGATGATTCATTGTTTAGTTGCCAGCAAACAAAATGCGGCTTTTTAATAAACACAACATTTTATCGGACCAAAAAAGGTCCCTGTATACATGTACGTAGCATACACTCTGCTCGTCACCTTTCCAAGCATCCACACCATCAGACAAGTACAGAGGCATATGGTCATATGAGCAACATACAAGCTTTGTTTGAAGGAATCCATCGTCTGGAAACCAGGACACAAGCATTTTCAAACTTCCACGGACCGGAGTCAACCATTCAGGCCCATCTCCTTCCTCGTCTTGCCGATGAAAAGATCCCCGGATTTGATCTTGCCTGGCAAGCACCCGCAGAGCGTCAGCAAGGGAATTTGAGCCAGCCAGCCCTTCCTTCCAAGGGCCAGTTTAGTTCCACCCCATTTTGCAAAATTTTTCAAGATTCCCCGTCATATCGAATCTTTAGACGCATACATGAAGTATTAAATATAAATAAAAAAAACTAATTACACAGTTTAGACGAAATCCACGAGACGAATCTTTTAAGCCTAATTAGAGTATGATTGGACACTATTTATCAAATAACAACAAAAATGCTACAGTAGCACTTTGCCAAAAATTTTGGCATCCAAACGGTGCCCAAGAGAGACGAGTGCCAGCGGGTAACCGGTGCTGTAAGTTGCCAGTTTGCTGTTGGGCAAACCCTTGATCAGTAACTTTAGGTTCTTCGCCACTAGCAGGGCGTGCTTGTGGGCGTTGTACCCTTGTTTGATTTCCTGAAAATTGATGGATATTAGTGCCAACAACTTCAGTGTTTTTGCGATAACATTGCTAGCTCCAACATTAAAGATCGATGATGATCTATGGGGGCCCCTTTTTATTTCAACCAAGGATGCTCCATGGACAGTATAAAAATTTAAGAAACATGAATTGTGATGATCAGTAATCAGTATCCACTAGACAGACAAATCTTTATCCAGAGCATCATAATTAAGGATAAGGAACACCTTAAATAGTTCGGTAGTGAGAACTATCATATCATCCAACTGCCAAGAATTAGGTTACTGCAGATTAATCATTTAGATTATTATCTAACACCAACTGCCAAAATGCAGGAAGGGTATGGGTGTAAATGGAATAGCTAGGAGAAGATTTTCAAATATCAGTGGTCTCTGCTGAACAAAAGTCATGTTACTGTCAATGTGTCATGATTGTTACATGATGGTTTAGTATTACATCAGTGGGTGTGAAGGGGGCAAATGAAATGAATTACACAAGCCTATATATCTGTGTACTAAGATGTGCAATAATGGAGAATACTCACGCTTTGCAAAGTTTTGGTAGAATCTCATTTAGGTTACTATGAGCAAATTTTCAATTTGTTGTGCTAGGAAAACTGAAAGTAATCAGCCAACATAGATAAGCACTCATTAAGAGTTCAGTATGCACAAATTTGGGTAGTACTTTAGTTTAAGGCCAAATGGTTGCTATTCTCTACAAATTCAGTCATGGTGGTTGGTTGGGACAAGGAGAAAACCAACCTGAATAAAGTAACAAGAGTCAAAAACAGAAGGAGAATCACAAGTTGGAAAACTTACAGGAATATCCGTGATGTCACCAATCGCGAAAATGTTATTATAACCTTTCACTCTTAAATCATTTTCCACCATTATTCTCCCCTTGCTATTCAAAGATTCCTTTAGGATGGTATCATGTAGCCACGACGAACTCATTGGTCCCGTTCGGCTTGCTGAAACTTAGCTGAAACTGGCTGAAAAATACTATTATGGCTGAATTATTGTGAGAGAAAAACACTGTTTCGGCTAAAAAAAACAAGCCGAACACGTCAGTTTCTGGTAAGCCGAACGGGGCCTTGTGCACCTTCTCCGTGTCTGATAATGAGCCCAAGTCAACCGATTGCTGTAAGCACGTCTACTTTCTTTGAAGTCAGCCAATCAAGGCACTTCTTTGAAGCCTTTTCTCCAATGAATTGGAGCAGACGCGGTCCTCTATGGATAAGGGTCACCTTCTTCCCCGGGTAGTCTACCGCAATCTCTGCAGCTAGTTCAACACCAGTTGGACCACCCCCAATTATCAGCACAGATTCAGACGACTCTATCTTCCCATTATCTGTAACAAGCATATACAAAGCAAAGCATAAGTGACAGGGAAGGCCACAAAAGCAAGACTGTTTTCATTATGTGGTTTTACTGCAGTTACCTCTCTTGAATTCTTTTAGGGCGCGTTTAGTTCGGCAAAGTTTGCACCTGCAAACTTTGCATAGTGCACGATTCTCTACTGTAGTATTTCGTTTGGATTTGTGAATTATTGTTCAAACATTGATTAATTAGGTTCAAAAGATTCATCTCGCAAAGTTAAAGCAAACTGTGCAATTAGTTTTTGATTTCGTCTACATTTAGCACTCCATGCATGTACCGCAAATTTAATTTAACGGGGAATCTTCTTTTTACATAGTGCACTTTTAGAGCACTAAACAAGGGCTTAGGCCCTGTTTGGTTACCCCTCCTAAAAGTTTTAGGAGCTAAAATCTGGATAAAATTTGCCTAAAGAACCAAACACCTCCTCCTAAAAACTTCTAAAAACTTTAGGAGGGGGCAAAAACTTTAGGAGCTCCACCCTCTCCTAAAAGCTTCTAAAGTCCATCCTGGACCCCCACTACCCCTCTTTTATTGCCCTGCCCACTAAAAGCTCCTAAAGAGGAGGGCTGCATGGTCTATTTAATAGTGTATTTATTGCTTTTAGTCAGTTTTAGGAGATGGAACCAAACACTATTTTAAGAGGTTTTGGTAGTCTCATAAAAGCTCCTAAAACTTTTAGCTCCTAAAAATTTTAAGAGCTTGGAACCAAACAGGGCCTTAGCCTCTTAGTTCTGCTGGCAGGAGAAGTCAAAGCTAAAAGTGATTCCCAGTTGAGAGCAAAAGTGGGCCTCTTAGTTCTGGGGGTGGGAGGGTCCTCTTGATCCCGATTTCTTTGAGGAAGCTCTTTATGAGAGGTTCCCAGTTGAGAGCAAAAGTGATTTCACCAAAGAGGCACCACTGACAGGATACGATGAAAGGAAAGAAGAGTGACCAAAATGCATGCATGGTGAGGACTACCTAGTGCAGATGTTCACCGAGGGAATAGATGGAGGTCGTCGTTTCTTCAAATGCCCGCGAGCATGGGTAATTTCTATTACTATTTGTTTCTTCAATATGTTTGTCTTGTATATCACTTACACGACATACTTTTTATAGTCTTCCTTGGCCGAAGAAAACTGTGGGTTCAGTAGGTGGGTCGATCCTCGACCTATTTATCCGCATGCGGAGTACATCTACTACCTACAAGACCGTATCTTCGATCTAGAAAGGGAAGTTAGCAGCGGTTACAAGGACGACGAACAGGATGACAACAATAATAGTGCCGATTCACAGGAGGCACTCTACAATGATCCATATTGCACCTGCCCTAACCACAAGAAAAAGGGGTCTCCCCCATCACCCCCGCCACCACCACCACCAACAACGGGAGGCTACTATAGAGAAGGTGCAATACAATTTGCTATGTGGCCACACTACTAGGATGACTTTATGTTTTTCTTGTGGAGAACCCCAGGTTGAATTACCTAAGGCATGTTAGGTTTAATTACTGAAGGCATGGTTTAATTACCTAAGGCATGTTAGGTTTAGTCAAAGAAAACTATGTACCCAGGTTCGGTACCTATACTCACATACCATTTAATGTGTTTCGTGTGTTGATTTCTATAATGTCGTATGTCGTTAACTATTTTTTGCAGCACGTGTTCAAATGAAAATAAGTCTGTATCATTAAGCGGAATATTAAGACCATTGATAATAAAAACAACCACATAATGAAAAGTTTGATACTATGTCACATTACACAACATATTAATAGTATAACTAAGTGCCGACAGTAGACAAAGGGGTAAATGCACTTCTAAATCCTCAATCTGAAATGTACTGAGTAAGCAACTCATCATCCGAGTACCAGTCCTCTACTACAATCCTGTTGCTGCGGCTAGGCTCAACTGCGTTGCTCTGACCTGCCTATCGCTTGTAGTAAGCGGCCTCCGCTTCGTCTGCGGCCGCTGCGGCCTGAGTGAAGAACACGTCGTCATCCTCCTCTGCCTGTAAGCCCGCCTCTGCTAGAGCGATGAGCTCGCTCAGTCTGCCAGTGTCGTCGTCAGTCTCCTGCACCTGAATGCCGCCTCTGCTAGAGAGATGAGCTCACTCAGTCTGCTTGTGTCATCTCCTGCGCCTGTATGCCCGCCTCTGCTAGAGCAATGAGCTCACTCAGTCTACCAGTGTCGTCCTCATCCTCGTCTCCATCATCACACAGCACAATCGGTGATTGAACAGTGCGACCAGCTCGTGATCTATGGACATCTAACTTCTTCTCCTCATACCTTGCACGAGCCACCTCTGCAGCATGTTCCCCGCTGCAACCAATCCCTTGATGTATAAAATGCAATCAGTTAGCAACTCGATAATATTACATTTAAAACCAGGCAACGAAAAAAGGTTTTCAAGCACTCACTGGCACATAATGTAGCAACATGCTCGTTCAAGATCTGCATCTGTACTCTTATCTCCTCCCTTGCCTCATTCCTTGCCCTCTCCTCCTCTAACATCGTCCGCCTCTCCAATCCCCATTTGTTAAGCCCAACATCGATTGGGTTACAAATACCGCGCTGTCTAGCAAACTCACGCATCTTTTCTTTGTGATGTTTAACGAATAGGTTGACGTAGTCAGGTCCATATCCCCTCTTCCGTGCAATTACTTGCATCTTCTTCAGTTCATCCAAGAACTTAGCTTGACCATCATAACATTCCCAACTGCATTTCCTAGTGCTCTGTTCAAAACAAATATTATATCATATATATATTAGGAAAACAAACAAAATACGATTTCATATTTATCAGAAATATAACGAACCTCATCATACTCAATCATATGGCCGCAATAATGACCTATTCCAAGCTCCGAAGGGACTAGGCCATAGTTGGATTTTACACCACATTCGCACATGACATGAGGTGCTTTGTAGATTACTCGTTCTTTCTTCTTTTCCTTAACCCTCTGCGGTTCTTCCGGCCATTGGTTCTTAGGACCATACAACCACTCCTTGAAACGACACTTCGCCATTGAATACACCTAAATAATGAGACATTAGTACATAAACACATATAGCTCAAGATTTTAACACATACACTTTGCACTTACTTCATGCTTGTTTGGACACACAAACTCCAACGTATTCTCAAGGTTTATCACAGCTCGATCTCCGCAATCGCACAGAGGAGGTTCCTCGAGTCGTCTAACTACGGCTAGGTGCTTCTCCTTAGCCATCATTGCCGGAGGGTTAGGGGGGGTGTCACCCACCGCTTGAAGTGCTCACGTGGATGTCTCCCTCTAAACCAATCATCAAAAAAGAGGTATCTAGGATCAAACTTTTCTACACCATCGATCCACTGAAAGAAAAAGCACCTCTCATGGTCCTACACAACGAGATTCCAATAATATATTAGTACCATACTTAAACAAATAAAGAAAAAGGATAGTACAAATAATTTCTTACATTAAACCGACTACATGTGTAGAAGCAACGCGCGGCTGTGTCCGGATGTTTTGATTGAAAAACATAGGCCGAGAAACCATAATCACAGTTAGGGACAGGAAGGTCAGGTGGAACGGGGGCATCTTTGCTAGACGCGTCAGGGTATAATTCTTGAGGACGACCCCGTTTTCGCAAAAACTCCTCCCGAAACATTTCTTGCATCTAACAAATAGGATGTAATTTAACAAACATAAATAAAAACATCACAACAAAATATCAATGAGAACCATAACTACAATCCAATCAATTTCGTTATAAGAACCAAAAGTAGTTAACATTATACCCTAAACCTAGGGTTTCTCATTTCATCCACAACAATAAACCCATAACATAACTACATGCGGCTTGGTTTGCTAGCATTTTCTACGCCTTGAAATGAACCTACGGTTGTATAATACATATATTGAGGGATACAATGAAACCCTAAGTGATGACGATTCTTAGGTTAAAAAATCCGACTAATATGTACCGAATCGATGCGAGAAAAACGAGGTGAGCAAGTATACCTTGCTCTCGAAGATCTACGGATCAAATCAAGGTTTTCAAGGTCCAATATGTCGATTCGTGAGGTAGGATGAAGTGGCGAGAAAAAAAACCCGAGGAGAAAGAAGAGGAAGAACGCTCAGGGAAGAAGGCTGGGCTGGGGTTAAATGCAGGTAGCTCGGCGCCATTCACTCTGGCGCCGAGCTCGGCGCCAAGATCTACGGCGCCGAGCTCGACGCCAGAGTGGCTGGCGCCGAGCCCCTGACAGGCCGTTTGCCCGTGCCTAGGACCTCAGCGCCAGTCACCGTGGCGCTGAGCTCGGTGCCACTCACTCTGGCGCCGAGCCAAGGGTCTATTTCTGGAATTGTTTCCGCCAAGGATCTATTTGAGAGAAACTTTCGAAAAAAGGCCAAATAGTAAAAAATTCGGTCGCTATGACGAGATAATCATATGGAAGAGACTGGCCATCAGCAGTCAGGACAGTGTCTTCAGTGATATTGACCGCAGAAGATGTCATGATGGTTGCGTCGTTGAGGTAATCTTTGTGATAGATCAATGACGTCTCAGCAAAAGTGTTAAGTAATCTGCTGCTTCCTTGTGTGAACGCACGATAGGGGTAGCCGCTATAGGGGTAGACACCAAAATGCTCTCTTGTAGCCACAGCAGGGGCAGGCGCCAAAGTTAGCCCTACTGTCACATCTAGTCACTGTAGCAGCATGACAGCCTGACATGTCTGTGTACTAGGATGAGATGGGTAGAGTTGTATATATAGTTTTCTACTGCAACTTAGTAAAGAGAGCGAGTTTAGTTTTGCCATCTCCTCTGTAGAGCTCCGGCCAACGTTGGTGCTTGTGCTGTGTGTGCGCGCTCTGTTCTCCCTCTCTTCTTTTATCTCTAGCCATAATGTGTGGTCGGCTCACCCGTTTCGAAGATCCAGGGGCCAACAAGTGGTATTAGAGCCGTACAAGCATCGTCGTCGGACTAACCGCTGGCAATGACAGACGATTTAGAGATGGTCGATAGCAGCGGCGCTGCTGTGGCTGCTTAGCCATGATAGGAGGTCATTGTGCGCACAGTGCAGAAGGTCAGCGGCACCAGTTGGCCGACACCAACTTGCACCAACTATGATGAGTGGATGGTGCTTAGAGCTCGGCAGCTCTAGAATGCTGTTGACAAGGGCACCGACAACAAAGAAGATGACATGTCAGCGTTGAAGGCTATCCTCACTGCTATGCCAGCGAAGTACAAGGAGCCGTTGGGGGTGAAGAACTCTGCTAAGGAGGCATGGGAGGCCATTGCAGCAATGCGCGTCAGTTCCGACCGTGCAAAGAAGGTGACGGCCCAGCTGTTGAAAGAGGAGTACACCACCCTCAAGTTCAAGGATGGTGAATCAATGGAGGACTTCTCCCTTCACCTGCAGATGCTCATTAGCAAGCTGAGGAGCCATGGCTTCACCATCGACGAGGAAAAGATGGTCTTCAAGTACCTCCACTTCATGCCGATGAAGTACATCCAGATCACTCTTTCCATAGAGATGATGCTGGACTTGTCCACCCTCACCATTGAGGATGTGATAGGCCGCCTGCGGGCGATGGACGAGCGCATGGAGTAGGCCACAACAACGACGGGTAGCGGCAAGCTACTGCTGACAGAAGAGGAGTGGGCTGCCCAGAGAAAGAAGTTCGGGGAAGCCTCCTCCAGCCGCGGTGGTGATGACAAGCACCGCAGCAAGGCTTCTTTGGAGAAGAAGAAGGTCGACCTCAACGTCTACCGGCGCTGTGGGAAGACAGGCCATTAGGCAAAAGAGTGCCCAAATCGCAAGCAGTAGAAGAAGGCTAAGGCTCATCTGGCGTAGGCTGATGATGATGATGAGGCCACTCTCCTGATGACGATGTTCTGTTCACTGCACGACGTTGAGGCCAAGGAGAAGGGAGAGGGGATGGTGGTGGAAGGGTCTAGGAAGGCTCTAAAGGCTGTCTACCTCGATGAACCACACGCCCAAGTCCACCTCAAACGTGTGGGTGGTGAACAGGAGCAGCGGTGGTACCTGGACTCTAGCGCTAGCAACCACATGATGGGCTCCAAGGAAGCCTTCTCCGAGCTCGATGGTAATGTGATCGGCACGGTGAAGTTCGGTGACGGCTCAAGGGTGGCGATCCGAGGGCGCGACACCATCATCTTCAGGTGCTAGAACGATGAGCACCGTGTGCTAACAGATGTGTACTACATCCCATAGCTGTGTTCAAGCATCATCAGCATTAGCCAGCTAGATGAGCGTGGCAGCGAAGTACTGATCAAGGACGGCGTCCTCAGGATCAGGGACCGAGAGCAGCAGCTTCTTACCAAGGTGAAGAGGTCACGGAATCGGCTATACCTGCTTGACCTCAAGGTGGAGTAGCCCATCTGCTTGGCTGCACGGTGCATGGAGGAGCCATGGTTGTGGCATGCCCGGTATGGACATCTCAGCTTCGACGCTCTTGGTCGACTCGAGAAGATGGTGACTAGGCTGCCTCACATCGAGCACGCAGGCAAGCTATGTGATAGCTGCCTGGCCAAGAAGTAAAGAAGGCTGCCATTCCCAAAGATGGCGAAGTACCGCATGGTAGACCCTCGAGCTGGTCCATGGTGACCTCTAGGGGCCGATCACACCGGTGATGCCCGGTAGGCGCAAGTACTTCATTTTGCTGGTGGATGACTACAGTCGGTACATGTGGCTGTAGCTTCTGACCAGCAAGACCGAGGCGGCAGAAGCGGTCAAGAAATTCAAGACACGCGTGGAGGCGGAGAGTAGCAAGAAGCTGTGCGTGCTTAGGACTGATCGTGGTGGTGAATTCACTTCGGCAAAGTTTGCTGCATACTGCGCGGATCATGGTGTGGTGCGACACCACACCGTGCCGTACTCGCCATAGCAGAATGGCATGGTGGAGCGGCAGAACTAGATGGTGGTTGGCATGGCTCGATCCATGATGAAGGCCAAGGGTGTGCCGACAAGGTTCTAGAGTGAGACGGTGACCACGGCGGTGTTCATCCTCAACCGCGTGCCTACCGAGGCCCTAAAGGGTAAGACACCGTTCGAAGCTTGGTATGGGCGCAAGCCAAGCGTGTCCTTTCTCTAGACATTTGGCTGCATCGGCCACATTAGGAAGATGAAGTCTATCCTCACCAAGCTGGAGGATAGGAGCACACCGATGGTGCTCCTAGGCTACGAGGAAGGTAACAAGGCGTACCGGCTCTATGACCCACGTGGAGGCAAGGTGGTTGTCTCGCGCGACATCGTGTTTGATGAGAAGGGGGCCTAGGATTGGGATAGTCTAGGCATGGGGGAAGCTAGCGGCATCACCAGCACCTTCGTCATCGAGCACTTGGTCATCCACGGTGGTGGAGACGCTGGTGAGGAGGTGCCGACCACTCTAGCAATGGAGCCGAGCACTCCTGGGGCAGTGTCGAGCACTCCGAGAGGGGTGCTGAGCACTCCAGGAGGGGTGCTGAGCACTCTAGGAGTGGTGCCGAGCGGTCCTATAGTGGTGCTGACCACTCTAGGATGGGTGCTGAACGCTCCCGTAGCGGAGCCGAGAGGTCTTGCAGTGGTGCTGATCACTCCAAGACTGGTGCCGAGAACTCCTGCAGAGGTGCCAACCACTCCAAGAGTGGTGATGAGTAGTATAGGAGCAGTGCTGAGCACTCCAGGTGCTGTGCCGACCACTCTGGTGGAACAGGGAACTCCATCTATGCCGATCGAGTTCGCCTCACATCCAAGCGACATCACTGAGTTCATGGGTGCCCTCCATGACGGTGAGGAGGTATGGTTCCATAGGCTGAACGACATCATTGGCGACATAGGGTCCTCAGGCCTGGTGGGTCAGCTGCTCAATGACCTAGAGCCGCTTCTCATTAGTGCAGAGGAACCTGGCATGGCAGCGTGCGAGTAGCAGCAAGCAGGCCGGCCATCGGCACCAGGCACCAGGCAGCGACCTTCGACCTGTAAGTTCAGATTCACTCCTCACGAAGTTTTAGGGATAGCAATTCGCCAATTTGTCCCCAAACTGCTTAGTCTAGTCTCTTGTTTTAATTTTAGGTCTCAAGTATAAAAAGAAAATGATGACAGCTTCATAAATTGGAAAGGTCTAGCAGAGTTGTCCATAATGCTTGTTAAAAAGGACAAGGTTGATATGTTCAACATTGTTTACAAACTTCTCAAATTGGTGCTAGTTCTCCCAGTTGCAACAGTCGGTGTTGAAAGGATCTTTTCTACCATGAACTATATAAAAAACAAGCTGATATATAAGATGGGGCAAGATTACTTGAATGATGGCTTTGTTACATTCATTGAAAGGGAATTCTTCTTGCAAGCAAAGGATGAACACCATCAACCGTTTTGAAAGCATGAAGGATCAAAAAGTTGTCTTGTAATTTGTAAATTTTATTATCAATTGGTTGTCAATTCTATATTGTCGGTGCGGGACCCATGGGATACCCTGCAAGGAAGGGAGAAGAACTAGCCTAACTAGGATTCTTCCCCTGTAATCTTAGTAGTAGTATTATTCTGTAATCCTACTAGGAACTCTCATTGTAAATCGACTAGGACTCTGGCCTCCTGATTATATAAAGGAGGGCAGGGCTCCTTGGATCAGGAGTTAAGAGAACAATTGTACAACACAACACTTTATGATAAATCTAACGCAAAGGCTAACACCGACTGGACGTAGGGCTATTACTCGATCTACGATCGAGGGTCCGAACCAGGATAAATCAACTGTCTCTTGCGTTAACCATCGAGTTCTGCATACGCTGAAGCCCGAACATACTACCCCAGGGACCCCCGTGGCAGGCTATCGGTGGTCAAACATCGACAGCTGGCGCACCAGGTAGGGGCTTTCGGCAACTTTGCATCCGAGAGCTCAATGGACCTCGACAACATGATCTTCTCGAAGGGATCAACCTTTATTTTCGGTTCATGGATCTGCGAGGCAGGCGACGACGGCAAGCTCTAAGGCTGTCTCCTCAAAGATTCAGACCATCATCAGGACTTTTCCATTTCGACGACAATGACAGATCAGCTTGCTGAAAGATTCACGCAGCTCGTGATGTCCAATCCAACTTGGATTTCATGACTTCACGCATCCGATTCAAACTCAAGTTCTGTTTCCAAGACGAAGTCCTATCCGAGTTCTTTCGGAAAACCAAGTTCTTTTCTGACAAAGCTCCGGAATATGACGTCAACCTATCAAGAATACTACTCGGAGTACACTCAGAGTACTTCAAAGAAGTCGAGTCCTCTTTCGTTCGGACCCCACAACATGATGACACCTTATTAGACATGGCACGAAGGATCCACCTATCCCATGCTTAGAATGCCACTGAAAGGAGCCCAGGAAGGTCTCGTTTTAACTATAATATCTTAAGACCGCATCGTTCACTGGTCAGGTACCGTTCCTGAGGATGACGGCACCTAACTAGTCGACGATACGACAACAGCAACTCTACCCTACCAAGAAGGAGATTTGATCTATGACCTTGAAACCTCTACTGAAGTTATCAACAGCTCTAGTAGTACAGAAATCAACGATGATGACAGAACAACTCACGCTAGAGAAGTATTCATAATTCGCCGTCCTCAATCACCATTGATCCCCCCAGAAGTACCCGACATGAGGTCTTCAGATGAATCCGAATCCAACATATCACCATTTATCCAGGGGCATGATGGTGAGACTGAGAGTCAGAAGCAAGCGAGAGAAAGAAAGAACAAATTGAAACAAGGACGTCAATGCCGTGCTAAGCAGTGAAAGGACACTTGGATCAAATATGAATTAGACCTAGCCGAGTACAATAGAAGAAAATCAGAACAAGAGGTCAAAGAAGGATGAGCAGTGAATACACCCTATGATAAGATCCAAGAAGCACTAGAAGAACTCAGGGTGACCTTATATCCCAATGAAAAACAAGAACAACTCCAAGACTTTCTCTGATCAATAGTCTTTAGGACACACGATGGAAGGGCAACATCTTATGAACAGGGAGATCAAAATCAAAGGAAGTCCGCTTTTGAAAGACTTGGACCAAGTGGAAGTCACAATGGAGAGAGCCGAAGAAATCATACTCAAAACAACCGAGTCGAACAACCAAGAAAGGATAGAAGCAAAGCACCTACTCGGACAACCACACAGAACTACTCCCACCAAGACGATAGTTGGCAAGAAGGGGGCGCTGAATCAGAATACACAGAAGCCGGAACGCATGATAGATTCCCTTGTTTTGCAAGCAGACTTGCTTCAATACGACTACCTCACAAGTTCAAGCCATCCAACCACTCCAAGTATGATGGCAAGACAGAACCAAAACTATGGCTCAGGATTTACTCATAATCAATTGAATTGGCTAGAGGAGATGATGACATCAAAACCTTGTTCTTCCCCATGGCCCTAAAACCATGCCACTTTAATGGTTTGACAAATTGAATACAGGATCAATCAGAAATTGGGAAGACTTGCAAAGAGCTTTCTGTGAAAATTTTGTGGGAATTATTACATATCCAATCACCCACACAGAGTTAAAAGGCCTCAAGCAAAAAGGAGGTGAAAGTCTAAGAAATTGCTATCGACGATTTGGCGAACTACAAGCTCAAGTATATGACATCACCCAATGAGAAGTAATCGAAGCTTTCTCACACGGAATCATGGCCAGGTGGCAATTTTAAGACTTCTGCAAAGAAAACCCAAGAAACAATGAAGAATTCAGATGGGCGGTGGAAAAGATGATTACTACAGAGGAAAAACAAGAGAAAGATTCCCGGATAGAAACAACAAAGACAACCCAGACAGGTGAAACCCTCAAAACAACAGACATCAGGAGAGAAAGCGTGGTCCAGACAACACAGTAGCAATGGCTGACAAATCAAAGAAATTCACCAAGCTTAGAAGATATGACGACATTGAGAACATACGTTGCCCCTTGCACCCCAATGGAAAGCACACCATCGGAAATTGCTACACCTTCAACGAAAGATACACTAGAAAAGATAGCAAGGGAAACAATAAAGAAGACAATCAGAAAAAGAAGGAGACAACCATGAAGACAAGGGATTCCAAAAATCCAGAGGGACAGTGACAGTAATCTTTGCCAGGGTTCCAGATTCTAGAAGCAAGCTTCAAGAAAAGCTAGCGCTATGAACCATTATGGCAGCAGAACCCGCTACACTAAGATATCTCAATTGGTTAGAGTATCCAATCCAATTTTCAAGAGAAGATCAATGGACAGTGTAGGAAACGCAGGCCATTACCCACTGGTTCTAGATCCAACCATTGCCGGTATGACTGTTACAAAAGTACTAATCGACGGAGGAGCCAGACTCAACATCATTTTTCAGAAACTCTAAGGAAGATGGGACTACAACTCATTGGGATGATCACACCAACAAGCACACCTTTTTATAGCATAGTACCCGGCAAGGCAGCAATGCCACTTGGACAAATCACTCTACCGATTACTTTTGGGACTCCCTCAAACTACCGCACAGAGTTCATCAAGTTTGAAGTCATGGACTTTGATTCATCATATCACGCAATTCTCGGGCGCCCAGCACTAGCGAAATTCATGGCAATACCGCATTATCCGTACCTATTGCTTAAGATGCTAGGGCCTAACGGTGTTCTTTCTCTTCGGAGTGATTTAAAGCGCACATTTGACTGTGATGTTCAGACAATCCAAATTGCAGCAAAAGCATAGGCAAACGATGGAAGAAAAGAAATAGCCACTATTGCCACAGAAATAAGCCAAGAAGAGCTCGAGATACCGGCTAAAAGACCAAGCATCTTAGCACCACCAAAAGAAGCCAACGTAAAGTAAATCGACCTGGGCACCGGTGATCCCTCAAAAATGGCAACCATCAGTGCACACCTATCAGCAAAATAGGAACTCGCGCTCACCAACTTTCTTTAGGACAACAAGGATATCTTTGCCTGGAAGCTGACCGACATGCCAGGGGTCCCAAGAGAGTTGGCTGAGCACAGAATTGATATCAATGAAGGCTCCAAGCCTGTGAAGCAATGACTACGATGATTCTCTCCCAACAAGAAGGCAGCAATTAAAAAGGAAATTACAAAACTAATAGCAGCCGGATTCATCAGAGAAATCCTCCATCCAGATTAGCTAGTAAACCCAGTTCTGGTATAGAAAAAGAATACAGACAAGTGGCGCATGTGTGTCGACTACACAGATCTCAACAAACACTGCTCAAAAGATCCGTTTGGGCTACCATACATTGATCAGATAGTTGATTCTACAGCAAGATCTACCCTATTATCCTTCCTTGATTGCTATTCAGGATATCACCAGATCACATTAAAGGAACAAGACCAGAGCAAGATATCTTTCATCACTCCGTTCGGTGCCTACTGCTACAAGACCATGTCGTTCGGACTCAAGAATGCTGGAGCCACTTACCAAAGAGCTATCCAAACATGCCTTGGTGATTAGATCGGCAAAAACGTAGAAGCATACGTGGATGACGTGGTTGTAAAAACAAAGAACCTAGATGCACTGATCGAAGACTTAAAACAAACCTTCGAGAATCTAAAAAGGTGGAGGTGGAAATTGAACCCAAACAAGTGTGTATTCAGAGTTCCTTTAGGACAACTACTCAGATTCTTGGTCGGTCATCGTGGAATCAAAGCAAGCGCCAAGCAAATTCGAGCCATAATAGAGATGGGCCCTCCTCAAAGCGTTAAAGATGTACAAAAACTAACAGGCTGCATGGCAGCACTCAATCATTTCATTTCAAGACTCAGTGAAAAAGGGTTACCTTTCTTTAAACTACTAAAAAAATAGACAAGTTCGAGTGGACGGAAGAAGCCAATGAAGCTTTCAAGAAACTTAAGGCATACCTCGCCTCCTCACCTGTCCTCACACCTCCAAAGAAAGATGAAGACATGATGCTATACATTGTGGCAACTTCTACTATAGTCAGCACGGCAATAGTAGTGGAAAGAGAAGAAGAAGGGCGCGTGTATAAAGTACAACGCCCAGTATACTACATCAGTGAAGTACTGTCAGAATAAAAAATTCGGTACCCGTATGTGCAAAAACTACTCTATGCACTACTGATCACTTCACGCAAGCTTCATCACTGTTTTGAAAGCCACAAGATTACCGTGGTGACAGATTTTCCACTCAGAGACATCTTACACAACAGAGACGCAACAGGATACATATCTAAGTGGGCGGTTGAACTCAGTGCTCTCAACATCAATTTCACACCACGAAAAGTGATTAAATCTCAAGCTCTTGCTGATTTTGTTGCCGAGTGGACAGAGATTCAACAACCTATGTCAAATACAATCCTTGAGCACTAGAAGATGTACTTTGATGGATCACTCAAGCTAGGCGGAGCCGGTGTAGGCGTTCTCCTAATCTCTCCGGACGGAAAACAACTCAAGTATGTCCTTTAGATATTATGGCAAGCTACCAACAATAAAGCAGAATACGAAGCTCTCATCCACAGGCTACGAGTGGAAATTACCCTCGGAATCAAGCAATTACTCGTATACGGCGATTCGACAGTAGTCATCAACCAAGTCAACAAAGATTGGGATTGCACCAAAGAAAACATGGGTGCTTACTGCGCTGAAATCAGAAAACTCGAAAAACATTTCCAAGGATTGGAAATTCTACATGTCCTACATGATTCTAACATTACAGTAGATATCCTCGCTAAGCTCGGATCAGACAGGGCAAAGGTCCCACCCAGTGTATTCATAGAGGAGTTATCAGCTCCTTCTATCATACAACCCTGTGAGACAACCTCAGAACTCACAGCCAAAGGTAACCAGATTCTGGTAATCAACACTTCATGGACACAAGTTTTTATTGATTACATTAAAGAGAATAAGTTGCCAGCGGAAAAATAGGAAGCCACACGAGTTGTTCGCAGAAGCAAGAATTACGTCCTAGTAGGAGACAAGCTCTATAGAAGAGCCGCATCATCAGGAGTACTCCTAAAATGCATCTCATTTGAAGAAGGCAAACAAGTCCTAGATGAAATACACTCAGGTTGCTGTGGAAATCACACCGCTTCAAGAACACTAGTCGGCAAAGCATTTCGCATTGGTTTCTACTGGCCAACCGCTTTGAAAGATGCAGAAGAACTCGTCAGAAGATGCAAAAGTTGTCAGATGCTCGCAAAACAGGCTCATGTGCTAGCCCATAGCCTCATTTGCATACCACCTGCTTGGCCCTTCTCCTGCCGGGGGCTAGATCAAGTAGGACCTCTCAAAAAAGCAAAAGGCAGATTCGAGTACATCTTCGTGGCAATTGACAAGTTCACCAAATGGATTGAATTCAAACCACTAGCAAAATACAGCGCAGCCAAAGCAGTCGAGTTCATCCAAGACATTATGCACCGCTTCGGCATGCCCAATCAAATCATCACGGATTTGGGTTCTCCCTTCACGGCCACAGAATTCCAAAGTTGGGCACAGGACTGCGGTTTCAAAATAGATTACGCATCAGTCGCACACCTAGAGGCCAACGGACAGGTCAAAAGGGCAAACAGACTCATACTAGCAAGATTAAAACCAAGACTGTATGAAGAACTAGTAGACTATGGATCAAAATGGATTGAAGAATTACCCAAGGTTGTATGGGGGCTATGGACTCAAATAAGCAGAGCCACCAGATACTCACCTTTCTTCCTGGTGTACGGATCAGAAGCCGTACTACCCATAGACTTGATCTGGACATCACCAAGGATAGAGCAATACGACAAAGGAGAAGTAGAACACACCCGAAGATTAGAACTCGATAGTACAAAAGAAGTCAGAGTAAATGCTACCCTGCAATTTGCAAGATACCTCCAAGGACTAAGGCGCCACTACAACAAGAATACCCAGTCTCGATCATTACAAGTCGGAGACCTAGTACAAAGAAGAATACAAAAAACCAACGGATGCCACAAACTACTCAGTCCATGGGAAGGTCCTTTGATCGTCACAAAAGTCATCGGACCGGGCACATACAAGCTCATAACTAAAGATAGAAAAGAAGTCAACAATACATGGCACATCAGTCAGCTACGAAGATTCTACACATGAAAACAACTCAAGGGAAAATATATATACAAGACACAAGAGATCAACGTTCATGATCAACAAAGATAGCGCTCACCAAAAATATATATATCATTGTGACACATCAATATTCATGATCAATAAAGATGATTCTTTCTCAACAAACATATGTCTCATCATGGCTTTCCCCGAGTTGTTTCTTAAAAGCAAAATGGCTGAAAAGACGCCTGAGCATCCCGGTCGAGAGCAAAATAGCTAAAAAGATGCTTGAGCCTACCGATGAGGGTAGCTAACAAGCTAAACCCCGAAATAAAAAACAAAATGGCTGAAAAGACACCTGAGCATCCCGGCCAAGAGCAAAATAGCTAAAAAGACGCTTGAGCCCGCCGATGAGGGTAGCTAACAAGCTAAAACCCGAAATAAAAAGCAAAATGGCTAAAAATACATCTAAGCATCCCGGCCGAGAGCAAAATAGCTGAAAAGTTGCTTGAGCCCGCCGATGAGGGTAGCTAACAAGCTAACACCCAAAATAAAAAGCAAAATGGCTGAAAATACACCTGAGCATCCCGGCCGAGAGCAAAATAGCTGAAAAGACGCTTGAGCCCGCCGATGAGGGTAGCTAACAAGCTAACACCCGAAATAAAAAGCAAAATGGCTGAAAATACGCCTGAGCATCCCAGCCAAAGCAAAATAGCTGAAAAGATGCTTGAGCCCGCCGATGAGGGTAGCTAAAAAGCTAACACCCGAAATAAAAAGCAAAACGACTAAAACTAAGCCTGAGCATAGACCACAGCAATTTCAAGACAAGACCCTCTAGCTACTTGTTCCAAATAACAAGAGGCTCGAGGGATACACTAGAGATACCCAAGAACACAAAGATCTACATATAACGAGTTGTTTACATGGCACAAAAGAAGGCCAGACAAGCACTTGACAGATCAAGAAAGGTTGTCAACACAAAGATCTACATATAACAAGTTGTTTACATGGCACAAAAGAAGGCCAGACAAGCACTCGATAGATCAAGAAAGGTTGTCAACACAAAGATCTATATATAACGAGTTGTTTACATGGGACAGAAAAGTACTCGACAAATCAAGAAAGTTTGTCAAGATAGCACGTAGAGTTGTTTACAAGGCAAGGATGAAAGCAAGACAAGGTACTCGGCAAGTCAAGTAACTCTGACCAATTGGACAAATCATCCAAGGAATAAACAAGGCATCCAGGCAAAGAAGACATCAACAAAAAAATTTCATTCAAAAAGAAGTATAATGTCATATTACAAGGCACGGGCATAAAGGTCAAATACATCAAGCGTCATCATCAGGAGAAGAGATAACAATATTAAGATTATCTACAATTCTACTAGCTAAGTCTTCAACCTCAGGCTCCATCCTCTTAACGGCATCAATGCATTCTTGACTATCGGCTTCCTCTGCTATCTTGGACAAAGGAGCCGCTGGAGCAAGAACCCAGACCTAGACCAGGACATTCTTGGTACACAGTTGGGCACACCTCTTCATGAACTCTTAGAAATGAGTTGGAATTTGAGGAATTAACTGAGCCCAAGATTGCCCATCATCTGCTAGAGTTGGGAGAACATTAGCTACTGAACGAAAGGATTTCCACAAAACTTTCCAGTTTTTAGTAGCCGTCACCAACTTGCCAGACAAGTCTACAATAGTTTTTTGGGCCTGCACAAGATCTCTATCAGCTCCACGCCTAATCAACTTAGCAAGCACAAGTTCTTCCTCAGCATGAGTAATTACCTCCTCAGCCTTGTTCTGACTAGAACGAATAAGAGTCTTCATCTCATCAATGCCCTCTGAGAGCTTCTGCCTTTCAACTCGAAGAGCTGGACAAGGCAACAAACAACAAGTAAGCAGAAAAGAGAATCTGAATACAGAAGGAAACAAAAAGAACCCATAATACCGTTGCACTCCTTCATGGCCTCCAAGTTCTTCATGGCCTTCGAATTCTTTAAAGCCTCCTAGATAGCAGCATCCCTCTGCTTCTCGGCCTCAACAACCTAGGCACGAAGACCTTGTTCCTCCTTCTGATGCGTTTGACGCTTAGCCTCCATCTCGGCCTAGCAGAGATCCAGCTCTACCTTCAGGGCGCTCAACTCAGAAGACAACTTCTTCTCGGTTTCCGACAAGAAGAAGAAGCTGGTATGGTCCCAAGAGAAGGACTAAACAAAAAAGAAAGAGAGAAAGAAGGCATAAGAATAGGAGAAAGATGGACGTCCAAAGAAAGAACTTCAGAAAACTTACTTGGAGTTTTTCTCCAAAAGAAGTTGCAAAGGTTGTGAAGTCTCCCCAAGAAGTGGTCAACTCTGACAACCGATGAGTGGCATCAAATTGATGAACCACATCTTCAGTAGAAAGAGGAGCGGAGGGAGAAGACGGCTGATGTGGAGAAGACAAGGCCAAGGACACATCATGGGAAGTCCCGGCTGCCTCCCTAGATGAGTCCACCGCAATGGCCATGGTCACCTCCAGGGCAACCAAGACAGCAGCAGCCTCATCACCAGAAGGCCTTATCGCCCCCACAACCACTTCACTAACAGTGCACTGCAAGTCCTGAGGCTCAGTACTCGGTGGCACAACAGAGGGCTGGCAAGAAGTCGACGGAGGGACAAGAGAAGATGAAGGCCTAAAAGTTGATAAAAAAACTCGCCAATGAGAACAAGAGAAAAGGAGAACATAAGCAAAGAGATGAAACCAGAATCCACTCACCCAACTATCTTCTTCTTCATAAAACAAAAAAGAAGACCTCACAGGAGGAACCACGGCAGCAAAAACATTCCCGCCACTAGGTGGCAGGAGCGGTATAGCCGGTACTAGAGCCCTAGAAGAACTTGATACCAGAGCTATGGAAGAACCCAGCACCGGAGCCATAGAAGAACCTGGAGCAGGAGCCTCAGAAGAACTCATACCCGATGACCGCTTACTACAAAAAGATCAAGACCAAAGTCAAAACAAAGAGAAGGGATTCAGCAGCAGCAAAATAAGAAAATAACTCACCGCCACATGATAAGGGGTGCATCATTGCCCTCTTCTTCCTCACTCTCAACCAAGGCCACCATAGCACCAGCTGAAAAAAGAACAAAAGTACTTGGTTCAAGACAAAAACAAGAAGACAAAGGGACATAGTGTATTAATATGCTCACCTAAGAGCATGCTAGCTACAACTAGAGTACCTGGACAAGTACTTGGCTGGCGAGACTTCTTGAAAGCAGGTAAACCAGATGAAGAACCATCCGCTCGCCCCCTCTTTGAGACACTACGAGGACCTCGAGGGACTAGACGAGGAACATATTCTTCATATACGTCAACAACTCTAGAAGAAACTCTAGGAAACATGGTGGTGATTGGGAACTTACTGGTTACAGAAGCCCCAACAAGGTTCTCCCCAATATTCACCACGGTAGGGAGGACATCAAGGGGGATCGGGTCGACAAAGTTGCGCCTCAATTCCTACGAAAAGAATAAAACAACAAGACAAGGAAAATTAAGCAAAAATAGATATAGCAAAAGAAATACAGAAAGTATCCGCATGAAGAGAAAATGACTTACAGCTGGAGGTGGGTTGTTGGTAGAGAACTCAGAGACAGTAAGCGGGACAATGCTTGCTCCTTTTAGCATCTTCTGGAGATGCTCAAGAACCTCCTCATCGGTCAACTCAAGGGTAGGGACCATGCGTGAAGTATCCTCAGCCCTAGAGTACTCGAAGCTAAGGTTCTCTCGCTCCTTCAGAGGTTGAACACGACGATGAAGAAAGCTCGAGACAATACCAAAGTCGGTCAAACCCTGCTGTTTCAGAGTACTTATCCTATCAAGAAATGGCTGGATAGCATGAACCTCAGCCGGTGTCAGGGAGTTTTTTTTCCCATCGGTCGTTAACCGAGGGACCAGATCCAGAATGTACGACTAGAGAAGGAATCAAATTGGCGGCATAGAACCAATCAGCATGCCAATCCCTCACAGAATCAACCAGGTCATAGTCAAAGAACTTGCTTTTAAGACCCTGGCAAAACTAAATCCCACAGCTACCAAGAACGTTGGTGTCTTCACGGCGGGGTTGAGGCTTCAAATGAAAGAAGTGACAGAAAAGAGAAAGAGAAGGAGAAATTCCAAGGAAAGCTTCACAAAGATGTATGAAATAGAAAGATGGAGGACGGCATTGGGAGTTAGATGGTTCAGACTAACCCCAAAATAACCAAGAAATTGATGAAGGAAGGCGGAAGCAAGAAGGCAAAGACCGGCACGGATAAAAGAGACGAAAAGGATAATCTCACCAGGACCTAGAGCAGGGACCCGATGCTCGCCTGGAACTCTCCATTCAATAGTGCCCTTGCTCTGGATTAGACCATCGTCGGTAAGCTCACGGAGCTGGTCTTCAGTTGTTATCGGAGCTGGTCAAGCTTTCTAGGCAGCCCTCATGGCCACAAACTCCTAGTTCTCGATCACAAAAAGAGATGACTCCTCGTCCATGAAGGTTGCCTAGGACTTGCTCATAGCTTTCTTCCTACCCATGTACTAATGGAGGCAAGAAGGAGCTAGGGGAAGAGAAGGTTTGGACGGTGGCACTAAGATGGCGGCGGCAATGGCGACGGTGGATTTCTGAAAGCTAGGGTTTCAAGGCAAGAGAAGGGCAGTAAAGAAAAAGAAGATGAAGGGTCTTTAAATAGATTTTACAACGATAAAAACGGCCCACCAGGCCCGTTAAAGCACCATGTGAGAACGCAATGGTCCATTTACTAACACAGCTAAAATGATGGAGGGCACAAATCCACACAACGGTACAATTCAACAGGCATATTTCAGACTTATCCATTCAGCACTACGACGGAGTTATCAGATTACTGCAAAAAACACCCCATCAACCATGAAGAAAAGAAGGGCTACCTCAGAAGGAACATAAGAACTCAGTTCTTACAAAAAGAACTCGGGAATCTCATGAACAACCAGGACTACAATAGAAAAATAAATGACAACTCAGAAGACAAGATTCTTTCCATTACAAGCGACTTCAAAAATAGAAGATTACAAATCTTATAAGACCCAACGAACTCGATACCACGAAAAGCAAAGTAGCAAAGAGGAACCCAGACACGGCTAGGCTCTAGAACGACTATGTGTCCTAAATTGCTACTTAGAAGGACAACCCGCCCTCGGCTACACTATTTTCTTCAAAGGACGGATGCAGTGCATCCAAGGCGGAAATTAGCAGCACGGCGGGAGAACATGGAGCAGAGAAGGCTGGCAGGCATCTATCTACCCAAGACCGATGTGATGCTGGATATGGTGTTGATCTGCACTGGATAGTCTTAGGACAGGTGACGAGGATCAACCCAGAACTGCCAGATGTAGGAACGAAGCCCACATCACAAGACTTCCTCCAACTACCGCTACGTACATCCTGGTACATTGCTGTTGCGGGATTAGGCTACCTCTAATCCCTATCACAAGACTTCCTCCAACTACGACAAGACACACAGGAACTACAAAACACGCCCGGGGGCTGCTCTACTTCACAAACTACCATATTCATGACAACAAAGGTTTCAACAGAATATTCAATGGATGAAAACAAGCACTCCGGGAGGGTATTTATAGATCGAAGGAGCGGTGCACATGGACTAGGAGTACCAACGAAATAAGACTAACAAAGGACACAGTGAAAAGACAGGGCTCAATAATGGAAGACTCAGGCGAGAGGGAACAGTACTCGAAGACGAGCATATTCGAAAGAATATACCAACACAGTATAACCCGTGAACAAAAGACATTTACACCCAACCACCACCATACAACTACATCTGACAACAGCAGACTACCAGAGAATACGCTAAGACCCTGCATCCGAGTTCTTCCTGAACAAAACAACCCGGATATATGCTCGGGGGCTGCAAAAGGAAAGGTATACAGTTCTTTCGAACAACTCAGATTCAAGACCCTCCAACTTTTTGTTCCAAATAGCAAGAGGCTCGGGGGCTACACTCAGTGAGTGCACTTTTTCCTTCAAAAAAGCGCACGTTACTCAGAACACTTCTTCAAGACAGACGACTTCAATGCCACAAGATAAAAAGAACCTAGACATAGCTATATCCGAGCTCTTTTCGACAAAAAGAACCCGAACATAGCTAAATCAGAGCTCTTTTCAACAAAAAAACCAGGTATATGCTCGGGAGCCTTTCAATGAAGAATCAGAGAGATTTCAAGAAAAGACCCTCAAGCTCCTTGTGCCAAACAGCAAGAGGCTCGGGGGCTACATCCAAATAGGGGTACTTTTTTCTTCAAAAAGGTACACACCACGCGAAGATCTCACGAAGCGCTGCATGGTTTCGCTCAAGAAAGCATTCGGACGATGCTTGTTCCTGCTCGACAAGACTTGAAGGAATAAGACAAGGCTTCCAGAACTCAACCATGAAGTGCTCGGAGGCTTGTCGGTGCTGGACCCATGAGATACCCCGCAAGGAAGGGAGAAGAACTAGCCTAACTAGGATTCTTCCCCTGTAATCTTAGTAGTAGTATTATTCTGTAACCCTACTAGAAACTCTCATTGTAAACCGACTAGGACTCTGGCCTCCTGACTATATAAAGGAGGGCAGGGCTCCTTGGATCAGGAGTTAAGAGAACAATTGTACAACACAACACTTTACGATCAATCCAACGCAAAGGCTAACGCGAACTGAACGTAGGGCTATTACTCGATCTACGATCGAGGGTCCGAAACAGGATAAATCGACTGTCTCTTGCGTTAACCGTCGAGTTCTGCATACGCTGAAGCCCGAACATACTGCCCCGGGGACCCTCGTGGCAGGTTATCGGTGGTCAAACATCGACATATATGTTGCCACTTTGCTATGTTGAACTATTGGTACCTTTTTATGTTAAATAATTTCAATTTATGCTCAGATTCTTGAATATGGAAATTCTGCTCAATTCTTAAACTATATATTATGCAGTTTTAACTATACGGCATTATACATGCCGAATATTAGCCATTTGGTTGTAAAAAAAATACCCATGTATAGTTTGAATACTCAGCCCTCAAATCCTGGGCCCGCCGCTGACCATGTGCATGATCGCATGGTATGGTCAAAGATAGCCTAGCCAGCGGGTAACCGAAATAATCGCCCGCTAACTACCCTCCTGACCGTAGGTGTAGAGGAGCGGTTGGGGACGCTGACACGTGGGGCACCCGGGCCTCTCTTAAACCGTTGGGAGTTGCAGGACTCGTCCTCCCTCCTTGCACGCCTGGCCTGGGCTGGCCGCCTCCGTCCACCGTCCTCCACCGCGAGGCCGCCGTCTGCGAGGGCTTCAGATGGCCCTCTGCGCCGTCCCTTCCTCCTAGTGCCCTGCAACATTGCAGATCCAGCCCTCTGATCCTCGTCTTCTTCACCTCTCCAACATGAAGGTCAACACGAAGGTCAAGCTGGAGGTATATGTAGTTGTTGCATTGCATTCGCCATTCATCATGATTCGTAGTAAGGATGTTAAAAAAAGATTTTTTTATTAATTATCTCTGTTTATGTTATTATAAATTTGATTCATAAGGGCCACGAGGGCATCATCGTCATCAGAAGTAAAAAGATGCATAGAAGAATTCTGCTTTATCTTTAATATTGTTATTATGTATAATATAAACTAGGTATATATAATATAAGCATAGGTGTGCGCGCGTGTGTCAATACATATTTACGATAGTTGGGTTACTATAACACATGGGGATATTTACCATAATGTTATAGTAAACCACTCAGTAAGGAGTTATTATAATCTCGTAAATTAACATAGTAATTATCGTAACTCAAAGTGACTACAGAATAAGTTATTTTGTAGTCAGCTACAAGGTAGTAGTTCTATATATATATATATATATATATATATATATATATATATATATATATAGAGAGAGAGAGAGAGAGAGAGAGAGAGAGAGAGAGAGAGAGATCACGAAGGAAAATAGTATCTTGGAGATTAAGTCAAAAGTTATGAGATGCAGTCTTGATTTGGTTTGGGTGCTGGACACATTGAGCGTGCATTACATATCTCTTAGGTAGGGACGAAAACGGATCGGATATGGACGGATATCACCAATATTATATTTATTTTCATATTTTTGTCTGGATTCGAATTCGAATACGGATAGTGTCAACTATGTTGGATAGGATACGATTGGATATCGACATCATAAATATGCGATTTGAGTATTCGGATACGGATACGATATCAGATGTTGGATATCCGAATTCGGTTTCGAATACGGTCAGAAAATATCCGTACCGTTTTCATTCCTACTCTTAGGTTATACAGCCGTATATAATGAATCTCCAACGACAGCACGGATCTCTTATACCATTATTATACAATTTGTTTGCAGACACCAAAGCAGGCCATGGCGCCGTCGCGGTCCCTGCCGCGGAGCGCCAGCGAGCTCGCGGACCCGCCGTCGCCGTTCAGCTCCAACCCGGCGCACCACCCGGTGTCCGTGCCCAACACGCCCGGGCTGTCGTCGTGCTCGTCGTTCGGCCGCATGCTGTCCCCGCCCACCGACACGCCCACCAAGCAACAGCAGCAGGGCGGCAACAAGCCCAAGCCGACGCCGGCGGCGTCCGTCGCCGCGTACTACGCGTCGCTGTGGTCGCCCAGGCGCCTCATGCAGCGCGCTGCCCGCGCGTTCCGACGCAGCAGGTCTCGCGGCCGCGTCAGGACGGTCAAGGACCTCGCCGAGGAACGGGCCTCGGTGCTCAACGCCGGCAGCAGCAAGGTCTCCGACGCGGCGGCGGTGCTGCCGCCTGCAGGTGCGGAGGTCGCCAGCGGCGCCGCCGTGGGCAGCGTGCAGGATGGGCCGCCGCAGCAGCAGCGCCACGATGACTACCACCATGAGATCGTCCCCGAGAAGATCATACGAGAGGACGCGCCGCCGGCGCCGGTCGTTGTTGAAGAGAAGGAGACCGCCTCCACGGAGGAGGAGGTGGAGTCGCCTAAGAAAGGAGCGGCGCCGGTGCCCGAGGCCATCGTCGCCGCAGCCGCAATGGAGGACGACGTGGTGGCGGACAAGTTCGTGACGGTGGTGAAGGAGGCGATCAAGAAGCACGAGGCGGAGCAGGACGAGAAGAAGGAGGCGATGCGGAGGTTCCAGGGCAGCCGGGTGAAGACGGCGATGGAGGCGCGGCCGGAATCGGAGCAGCCGCGGCGCCGGGAGGTGGCGCGGAGCAACGACGTCATCGAGGAGGCGCGCACCAAGCTGCTGGAGAAGCGCCAGTGCAGCAGGGTCAAGGCGCTCGTCGGCGCCTTCGAGACCGTCATGGACACCAAGAAGGACGCCGCCGTCGCCGGCAAGCCGCAGCACCAGTACCGCAAGTCGGCCTAAAACCACCATGCAAGCCACAGCGACGGCGGCGACCCGCATTGATCGATCCTCCACGCTTCGTGTCTTCGCCTTAATTAAATATTAATTACTGTTATAATCCTGGCCAGCCCGTCGCCGCATGCATGCAAGACGCTAATTAATCCCTATTACTACTAATTAACCCCGGTTAATTCGTGGCACACCATGTATAGCGTCATGGAGTTCTCCATCTACACAGAGGAGTAATATTTTGTAAGGAGGAGGAAAATGGGGTAGACCGATGTTGCATTCTGCAGAAATTCTTCTATGATTATATAATTCATCGGTTTTATTCTTCCCTAGATACATGTGTGCTTTAATTTGGTAGAATTTGTTCATTGTGTTGCGATTTGGAACGTATGAACTAACATATTGCATCGGTCATGCATGCACCTAGAATGACGTGATTGAATTTTACCTGTGGTCCCTAAAATTGGAATTTAGACGGTATCCTACGGGTCTCTAAAATTGGGAACGGGATATACTAGTGTCCGGACGTCTAAACAAAAGTGCGGCGCGTGTCCGGACGCCCGCACGTCTACGAAAAAGGCCGCGCCAGCCGCTCCTTCCCCCTTGGCCCCCTCCTCTCTCTCTCTCTCTCTCTCTCTCTCTGCTACCGTGAGTCCGGACGCCCGCGCGCCCGTGGGAAACACCACGCCCGCTGCTCATTCCCCCTGACCCCCTCCTCTATCTCTAGGCGGGCAGGACCTGAGAGCCAGCATGAAGATGAGCACGCCCCCGTCTCTAGGATCCTAGGTGCGCTGCGCGCCCCGACTACTGGCCCACGGCTCGCCGCGCCCCATCCCTCGACGCCTAGGGCGTCCCCCATGACTCTCTACCTCTAAAATATGAAATATTTAGATGCAACATACGATTGAAGGAGATAAAACATTTGGAACATATAACTGCAACATGTGTGTGAAACATATGTAACATCCAAATAAAAAAACTTGCAAATTGCAACATGAAAACACTTATTGCAACATATGACTGCAGCTGAAACAATTCAAACATACTCTTGCAACATAGGTGTGAAACATGTGCAATATCCAGATAAAAAACGCTTGCAACGTACGTCTAAAACAGATGAAACATTTTGAACAAATGCTTGCAACATGCGTCTAAAACACTTGCAACATGCCTTTGAAACACTTGCAACGTATGCACCATCCTGATCTACCTTTGCAACATTCTTACGAAACACCTGCAACATACCTCTAAAACACTTGAAGTATATATTTGCAATATATGAGAGGGGAGGTGGGGGGCGGTCGATTCTGGCCTCAGGGCGCAAGCACCACCAGCACAGGCTGCGCTCATGGGTGCCCTTGGCTTGACCGAGGACCGACCTGAGGCGCGCGACGACACCATGAGCACCAGCTAGCTGAGGCGGGCGGGGCGGCCGACGGCGTGGGAGCGAGTGGCGCAGGTGGGCGCACGGTGGGGTGGGACTATGGGATCAAGGAGCGAGAGGCTAGGTGGGCGCGCGGCGGGTGGGACTGTGGGAGAAAGGAGCGAGAGGCGTGGGTGGGCGCGCGCGACGGGCAGGAGCGAGAAGTGAACAACACGGGATGGGCACGCGTGCGGGGAAGGCTGCACGGCGCCGTGAAGCGTGCATTGGGTGGGCAGGTGGGTAGATATTCTCTGTGGGAGACGTAAAGAGGAGAAGGCAGGCTTGGTGGGCCACGCAGGTGAAAGCTCTAGTTTGGTTTTGGTGAATTGATGAAACCCTAAGTGCTAACCTAGTTTATCAAAGTAATTATGAGATAGGTATTACTACTCCAAGTGATGAAGCAAATGAAGATCATGACATGATGATGGTGATGGCATGGTGGTGATCAAATGCTTGGACTTGGAAAAGAAGAAAGAAAAACAAAAAGCTCATGGCAAAGGTGAAACTTGATAGGAGATTTTTCATTTTGGTGATCGAGACACTGAGTGAGTGTGATCACATTTAGGATCGATAACCATACTATTAAGAGGGGTGAAACTCATATCGAAATGTGGTTATCAAAGTGCCACTAGATGCTCTAACTCATTGCATATGTATTTAGGATCTAGTGGAGTGCTAACACCCTTGAAAAACATTTGTGAAAATATGCTAACACATGTGCACAAGGTGACACACTCAGTGTTTGGCGCATTTGAGCAAGGGTGGAGAAGTTGGTAAAATGAAGGAGGGGATAGTCACTGAGAAACAGTGACCGGACGCTGGTCACGTAGTAACCAGACTCTGACCCTGCGTCTGGTCCATAGGCGCGTAGTGTTGGTCACCCTCAGTCTCCTGACCAAACACTAAAGGCACTAAGGGACCGGACGTACAGTGGGTGCATTCGGTCACCTAGTGACGTACATTGACGCAAGCAACAGAGAGAGACTGTGTTGACCGAACACTGGCCTGGGTCCGGTCATGTGCCACCGGACGCGTTCGGTCACGAAAAACTGTCTCTAGAACCTTACTAGAAACGACCGGACGCTAGTGATGGTGTGTCCGGTTACTTTGAACAACGCGTCTGGTCGAGAATGAAACCTTACTAAAATCGACCGGACTCTAGTGTTGGAGCGTCCGGTCACTTCAAGCAGCGCGTCTGGTCACAACTTAAGTGCACTGATGACCGTTGAGATCGGGCGATCAGCATTTAAAGTTAGGGACACGTGGTGAATATTTGAGGACCAGACCCTAGGGTCCCGTGTCCGGTCAAACTGACCGGTGCGTCCGGCCACCCTGATTTTTTAGGGGCAGAGGAGCCAACGGCTCTATTCTTGGGGGCTCTCTATTTAAGCCCCATTGCTGGCTCTAGCTCAGACACTTGGCCATTTGTATTGACATAGCAACCTTGTGAGCTTAGCTAAAGCCCTCCCACTCATCTCCATCATTGATTCAACATCTTTGTGAGATTGGGAGAGAATCCAAGTGCATTGCTTGAGTGATTGCATCTAGAGGCACTTGGTGTTCGTGTTTCGCTACGGGATTCACTTGTTACTCTTGGTGGTTGCCGCCACTTAGATGGCTTGGAGCAGTGAGGATCGTCGAGCGAAGGTCGGTGATTATCTCCGACTCTGATCACGGTGATTGTGAGGGTTCTTGTGCCTTCCCCGGTGGAGCACCAAAATGTAACTCTAGTGGAGTGCTCGTGTCATTGAGTTACCTCACTTGTGGATAGGTTCTTGCGGTGTCCAATTTTGTGGACGAGGTTCGTGCAACACCTCTTAGCCGCTGAACCACCAAGTGTTGGTCAACACAACGGGAACTAGCGTGCCAGTAAGTATGTGAACCTCAGGAGAAAAATTAGTTGTCTCTTGCCTATTGGTATTCTCCCGGTGATTGATTTAGTATTCATCTTGTGATTGGTTCACTCCTCTACATGGAGGTTTAATCACCTTACTTACTCATTTACATACCCGCAAACTAGTTATAGTAAGCTCTTTAGTGTAGCTAGAATTGGGAGCTTGCTTTGTAGCTTAAGTTCATCTAGTGGAACTCTTTAGTGTTGCAAGTGTGAGAGCTCTTAGTGAGTATTGACTTAGTAAATTGTGTTTCTAGTGATCAAAGTAACTAGAATTGTTGGATAGGTAGCTTGCAACCCTTGTAGAGCTAGAGCAAGTTTGCTTTTCGCTATTTGTCATACTAATCAAATTGCTCTAGTTGGTTTGTAGATTTTTTAATAGGCTATTCAATCCCTCTCTAGCCATATTAGGACCTTTCAAGTGGTATCGGAGCCATGGTCACTGTTTGATTGAAGCCTTAACAACCTCGATGACAATTTATGGCTCAAATTGTGTTCAACCATGTGGGGGGCAAACCACCGTTCTTTGATGGCATATGCTATGATTATTAGAAGAGAAAGATGAGGATGTATCTTGGTTCAATCAATGATCAAATATGGGATGTGACTAGGAGTGACTATACTATCATTGATCCCAACAATCTCACCAACCAAGACCAACAAGCAATGCAATACAATGGCTCTCAACACCATATACAATGCCATTGATTCCAAGGTGTTTGAGCAAATCATGGATTGTGAGAGAGCTAATGAGATGTGAAAGAGATTGGAGGAAACATATGAGGGCACACCAGCGGTGAAGAGTGCCAAGTTGTACATCCTCAAGAACAAGTTGATAAGCTTTAAGATGAGGGAAGATGAGAGCATTCCGGAGATGTTCCATCTATTGTAAGTGATTGTCAATGACTTGAAGGCTTTAGGAGAGAAGATCAATGATTATAATGTCTCTCAGCAGCTCTTTTATGTGCTTACCTCCAAGATTTGAGATGTTGAGATTGCTTATCATAAGAGGAGGATTGAAGGAGATTACCCCTAACCAAGTACTAGGTGATGTCATGACACAAGAGACATACTATGTGAAAAGGGAGGGGGTTGACAAGGATGACAAGAAGGAAGATGAAGACAAGAAGAAGAAGAGTGTAGCATTCAAGGCTAGCTCATCATCCAAGAACAAGGGTAAGTCCTTGAAAGAATCAAGTGATGATGATGATCTTAGTGATATTGATGATGAAGCTATGGCTCTCTTTGTGCGTAAGATGGGAAATTCATGAAGAAGAAGGGCTACAGTGCAAGAAAGAGAAGAGATCACATCAAAAGCAAAGAATATGTGAGAAGATGCTATAATTGCAAGAGCCCTGATCATGTTGTAGCAGATTGTCCCTATAATAATGACAATGATGAGGATGAGAAGAAGAAGCACAAGAAGGACAAGAAGGAAAAGAATGAGAAGAAGGAGAAGATGATGACCTTCCAAAAGAAGAAGAAGGGTGGAGGCTATGTGGTCACATGGGATATTGATGGCTCTTCAGATAGTGATGGATCTAGTGATGATGACAAGAAATCTATCAAGAAAGCACTAGCAAGCATTGTCATCAACAACAAGCCCTCCATCTTCGACACTCCATCGACATGCCTTATGACAAAGCCTACCAAGGTAAAATATGATGTGAGTGATGATGATGAATGTGAAAGTGATGCTTATAGGAGTGATGATGATGAGGAGGAGTACACCAAGGAGGAGCTTATGGACATGTGTGAGCAAGTGCACACTTGCTTTGAGATGAAGAGAAATGAGTGCAAAGAATTGTGCAAGAAAGTCAAATTTCTTGAGCAATCCTTTGATGAGCTAAATGCTACTCATGAGAGGCTAATAGAAGCCTATGAGAAGCTTGGCAAAGCTCACTCTAAGCTTGAAAAAGCTCACTCCTCTCTCATCGAGCAAGTCAAAATGGAGGAAGGCAAGAAGGAGCAAGTGATTGTGTCATGTGATGTGGGACTAACATGTGATATTATTTATAAATCTTTTTTATAAGTCCATTGTTGTTGCTCCCACTAATCCTTCTTATAGCACTACTACTTTTACTTCACCTTTGAGTGATGGTTTCACTTGTGATGCCTCGTTAATGGTGGAAAATGGGACCCTCAAGAAGAAGGTAAATGAGCTCACTCGTGCCTTAGGCAATGCCTATGGTGGAGATGCCCGCTTGCTAAAGTGCTTGGGTGGCCAAAGATTTTCTCTCAATAAAGAGAGACTAGGCTATACCCCTAAGAAAGGCAAGGCGGCCTTTGTCACTCTCAAAGCTAGCTTTATGAAGGGCAATGGTGAAGGGTCGAGATGGCGGACTAGAGGGGGGGGGGTGAATAGTCTTTTCTAAAATTAATCGCGTCGGCTAACCAATACAAATGCGGAATTAAAACTATCGGTCTAACCAAGACTATTGAAAGGTCCTAATATGGCTAGAGGGGGGGTGAATAGCCTATTTAAAAATCTACAAATCAACTAGAGCAATTTGATTAGTATGACAAATAGCGTAATGCAAACTTGCTCTAGCTCTACAAGGGTTGCAAGCCACCTATCCAACAATTCTAGTTGCAATGAATACTTAGGCACACAAACTAGCTATGTAATTACTAACTAAGAGCTCTCAACCTTGCTACTCTAAAGAGCTCAACTAGATAAATGTAAATAATAAAGCAAGCTCTCAATTCTAATTACACTAAAGAGCTTGTATCAACTAGTTTGCAAGAATATAAATGAGTGAGTAGAGTGATTATACCGACGTGTAGGGGATGAACCAATCACAAGATGAATATATAGCCAATCACTGGGAGAATGACAAAGAAGAGAGACAATCGATTTTCTCCCGAGGTTCACGTGCTTGCCAACACGCTACGTCCCCGTTGTGTCGACCAACATTTGGTGGTTTGGCGGCTAAGAGGTGTTTCACAAACCTCATCCACACGATTGGACACTGCAAGAACCGACCCACAAGTGAGGTAACTCAATGACACGAGCAATTTACTAGAGTTACCTTTCGGCGCTCCGCCAGGGAAGGTACAACTCCCCTCACAATCACCGAAGGCGGCCACGAACAATCACCAACTCGTGCCGATCCTTCACCGCTGCTCCAACCGTCTAGGTGGTGGCAACCACCAAGAGAAACAAGCGAAATCCGCAGCGCAACACTAATACCAAGTGCCACTAGATGCAATCACTCAAGCAATGCACTTGGATTCTCTCCCAATCTCACAATGATGATGGATCAATGATGGAGATGAGTGGGAGGGCTTTGGCTAAGCTCACAAGGTTGTTATGTTAATGAAAAATATGCAAGAGTTATCCTTTGAGCCGGCCATGGGGCTATAAATAGAGCCCCCATCAAATAGAGCCGTTATACCCCTTCACTAGGCAAAACGCGCTCTGACCGGACGCTCCGGTCATACTGACCGGACGCTGGCCCTCAGCGTCCGGTCGCCCGATGGACGCCATGCATCACCAGCTTCAAACGCTGTTCGTCAGATTTCAACGGTTACGAAGCTGACCGGACGCTTCGGTCAAAACTGACCAGACGCTGAAGCTCTAGCGTCCGGTCATTTCCAGTAAGCTCCCCGAGGCATGTTTTTTCGACCGGACGCGTCCTGTCCACCTTGACCGGACGTAGACCAGCGTCCGGTGCTCAACCCCAGCGACTATGCCGTCTGACAGCTCGACCAGACGCAGCCCTTCAGCGTCCGGTCGCTGAGTGACCCAGCGTCCAGTCAGTAGACCGACACCAGCATCATTTCGACCAACTCCATTTCAACTCTAACTTCTTCACCCTTGCTTAAGTGTGCCAACCACCAAGAATTTTGCATCCGGCGCAATAGAAAATAGACATTTCATTTTTCCAAAAGCGCCGAATGAGGCCCTCTAAGCGCTGAAGGGTGATATCAGATCTGCACCACGGCTCCATTGAATGATTAGGAGGGGTGGTTGGATGCGAGCTTGACGGTGGCTGCAATGCAGGTGCGGGAGGCTCAGGCTCAGGCCCCTATAAAACCAAGCTAGATGTGCCTGAGCTTGACGGAGGTTGTAGATGCAAAGGCGAGGAGACAAAGTACGGAACCCTAGGGGTGAACCCCTTGGTTTTATAGGGGCGACAGATGTGAGAAGAGCAACCATCCACCTAGATCTCCGTGCCTACCACAATACACCACCACATCACATTGCGGGATATGCGTCCGCGATCCCTATCCTTTCCCACCAAAGTCACACTGGACATTTTGCCTTTCTGGGCAGACCAGGACTCTTTTCTCGCAGAGGGGATATGGGTAAAAAAGCATTTCTCTAGCCCGCCTGGGCCTAGAAGTTCGAGGGCTGGCCCAATAGTTTCAACGGCCATCCCAACGAGGGATGGGCCTATGAGCGGCCAAAACTCAGGCACATGAGCCTTAAGGGAGTCTCAATCCACCATTGAGTCTCAACTGGGCTGACCCTGGATGAATCCCCATGAACACGATACCAGGGTTCCCTTTGAACTATCCAGTTGTCAAACACCAAATCTCACAGCCATACCCGCGAAGGGTCTGAATTACCCCCCGAGCGATTCTATCCGAATCACCCGGGGGCTCAGGGGCTACACCCGATGGGTGCCCTCGTGCGCACCCTCTGGTGAATCGAAATACCCCTCGGGCGATTCTATCCGAATCCCCTAGGGGCTCGGGGACTATACCTATCGGGTGCGCTCGCGCGCACCCTCTGGCAAGTTAAATCACCCCCCGGGCAATTCTATCCAAATCACCTGGGGGCTCGGGGGCTACTGTCGGGGACCTAATACTGGGGTACCCAATGAGGTGGAGCTAATAACCATCAAACGCTGATGCTTCCAAACAGACAAAAATGCAGCTATGCTTCTTGCCCGAATGACTGAGGATTGGGTCCGCCTCGCCCGATGTCTTGGGCTGGTGAAAGGTCCTAATATGGCTAGAGGGGGGGGGGTGAATAGCCTATTTAAAAATCTACAAATCAACTAGAGCAATTTGATTAGTATGACAAATAGCGTAATACAAACTTGCTCTAGCTCTACAAGGGTTGCAAGCCACCTATCCAACAATTCTAGTTGCAATGATTACTTAGGCACACAAACTTGCTATGTAATTACTCACTAAGAGCTCTCAACCTTGCTACTCTAAAGAGCTCAACTAGATGAATATAAATAATAAAGCAAGCTCTCAATTCTAATTACACTAAAGAGCTTGTGTCAACTAGTTTGCAAGAATGTAAATAAGTGAGTAGAGTGATTATACCGACGTGTAGGGGATGAACCAATCGCAAGATGAATATATAGCCAATCACCGGGAGAATGCCAAAGACAAGAGACAATCGATTTTCTCCTGAGGTTCATGTGCTTGCCAACACGCTATGTCCCCGTTATGTCGACCAACACTTGGTGGTTCGGCGGCTAAGAGGTGTTTCACAAACCTTGTCCACATGATTGGACACCGCAAGAACCGACCCACAAGTGAGGTAACTCAATGACACGAGTAATTTACTAGAGTTACCTTTCGGCGCTCCGCCAGGGAAGGTACAACTCCCCTCACAATCACCGAAGGCGGCCACGAACAATCACCAACTCATGCCGATCCTTCACCGCTGCTCCAACCGTCTAGGTGGTGGCAACCACCAAGAGAAACAAGCGAAATCCGCAGCGCAACACGAATACCAAGTGCCACTAGATGAAATCACTCAAGCAATGCACTTGGATTCTCTCCCAATCTCACAAAGATGATGAATCAATGATGGAGATGAGTGGGAGGGCTTTGGCTAAGCTCACAAGGTTGTTATGTCAATAAAAATGAGCAAGAGTTGTCCCTTGAGCCGACCATGGGGCTATAAATAGAGCCCCCATCAAATAGAGTCGTTATACCCCTTCACTGGGCAAAACGCGCTCTGACCGGACGCTCCGGTTACACTGACCGGACGCTGGCCCTCAGCGTCCGGTCGCCCGATGGACGCCACGCGTCACCAGCTTCAAACGCTGTTCATCAGATTTCAACGGCTATGAAGCTGACCGGACGCTCCGGTCAAAACTGACCGGACGTTGAAGCCCCAGCGTCCGGTCATTTCCAGTAAGCTCCCCGAGGCATGTTTTTTCGACCGGACGCGTCCGGTCCACCTTGACCGGACGCAGCCAGCGTCCGGTGCTCAACCCTTAGCCACTATGCAGACCAGTCAGTTTGACCGGACGCAGAAACCAGCGTCTGGTGCATCTCAGGTCCAGCGTCCGGTGCAACACCAAAACTGGTGACCTCTCTGCCAGCTCGACCGGACACAGCCTTTCAGCGTCCGGTCGCTGAGTGACCCAGCGTCCGGTCAGTAGACCGACGCCAGCATCATTTTGACCAACTCCGTTTCAACTCTAACTTCTTCACCCTTACTCAAATGTGCCAACCACCAAGAATTTTGCATCCGACGCAATAGAAAATAGACATTTCATTTTTCCAAAAGCGCCGAGGGAGAGAGGGACCCAAACCCATCTCAACCCTGCAAACACCTTGTGCACATGTGTTAGCATATTTTCACAAATATTATCAAGGGTGTTAGCACTCCACTAGATCCTAAATGCATATGCAATGAGTTAGAGCATCTAGTGGCACTTTGATAACCGTATTCCGATACGAGTTTCACTCCTCTTAATAGTACGGCTATCTATCCTAAATGTGATCACACTCACTAAGTGTCTTGATCACTAAAACAAAATGGCTCCTACATTTTATAACTTTGCCTTGAGCCTTTTGTTTTTCTCTTTCTTCTTTTCCAAGTTCAAGTATTTGATTATCACCATGCTATCACCATTGTCATGATCTTTGTCATTGCTTCATCACTTGGAGTAGTGCTACCTATCTCATAATCATCTTGATAAACTAGGTTAGCACTTAGGGTTTCATCAATTAACCAAAACCAAACTAGAGCTTTCAACTATACCCCACTATATATGTTCACTATCACCTTGCAAAGATAACAATTATGCAACAAAGGTGCCGGGCTAGCTAGAGCTCTCCTAACCAATTCTAGGAGCAAGGTTACACAAACCTATGCCACTAGTACTTTAAGCAACAATGGAGCTCCTACACATGCTAGTATGCAAAAGCACAAAGCTAACTAAGCTTACTAGCAATGCTCAATAACAAGGCAACCAATGCCTAATTAGAGAGCGTAAATACTTAGTTACACAAACTAAGCAATGTGACTAACAAGGTTACTAAAACCAAATTAGCCACGCAAGGGAGCTACTTCTATGCTATACAAGCAAGAAGGTAATTAGCAAGCTACACAAGCTATCTAATTACAAGAGCAACTACACAAGCTTAATATGTATAAAAGTAATTGCAAGCTTGTGTAATGGGGATGCAAACCAACGGGAAGAACAAGGTTGACATGATAATTTTTCTCCCGAGGTTCACGTGTTTGCCAACACGCTAGTCCCCATTGTGTCGACCGCTCACTTGGTGGTTCGGCGGCTAATTAGCATCACCCGCTAAGCCCGCATGTCGGGCGCCGCAAGAACCTACCCCTTGAGTGAGGGTAGCTCAATGACACACTTTACTAGAGTTGCTCTTCACGACTCCCACGGGGTGAGCACAATGCCCCTCACAAGCACTTCTCCGGAGCGCCGCACAAGCTTCTTGCGCGCTTCGATGGAGACCACCACCAAGCCATCTAGGAGGTGGCAACCTCTAAGAGTAACAAGCACCACCGGCTTGCAACTCGATCACCTAGTGCCACTCGATGCAACCTCACGATGCAATCGTACTAGAATCGCTCACTCACACAATCGGATGATCGCTATCAAGTATGTGTGAGATGGAGGGCTCCCAAGTACTCACAAGCATAGACACTAAGTCCCTTGAGGTGCTCCACACCAGCCATGGCCGAAGGCCACTTCTATTTATAGCCCCAAGGGCTAAACTAGCCGTTACCCCTTCACTGGGCAACGGTCGAGCCGACCGGACGCTCCGGTCGTGTTGACCGGACGCTGGACCTCAGCGTCTGGTCGCTCGCAGACGACCACGTGTCCTGATTCCAACGGTCACTTGACCTGACCGGACACAGCAGCTTCAACTGACTGGACGCTGAACCCCCAGCGTTCGGTCGTTTCTAGTAAGCTCCCGAGCATGACCGGATGCGTCCGGTCGAACGCGATCGGACGCAGCCAGCGTCCGGTCACTCTCTAGCTACTGCTACACTCTATGTCAGCGCGACCGGACGCAGCCTGCCAGCGTCCGATGCATTCAGATCCAGCGTCCAGTCAGTTGACCGATGCTAGCATCTTCTCCATTCTTTCCACCCTTGCTCAAGTGTGCTAACCACAAGAATTTGCATCCAGCTCAATAGAAAATAGGCATTCCATTTTTCCGAAAGCGCCGAATCCCGCCGAGCTTGCGAGGCGGGAGGGAGAGAGGGACCCAAACCCATCTCACCCCTGCAAACACCACCTCCTTTGTAAATGTGCCAATACCACCAAGTGTACACCACCATGTGTATGTGTGTTAGCATTTTCACAATCATTTCCCAAAGGATGTTAGCCACTCAACTTGCCACGCCACTCGATCCTAGCGATAATGCAAAGTTAGATCACTCGAGTGGCACTAGATGACCGATATGCAAACAAGTTTGCCCCTCTTGATAGTACGGCCATCTATCCTAAACCCGGTCATAAACTTCTCTACACACCTATGACCGGTGAAATGAAATGCCCTAGGTTATACCTTTGCCTTGCGCATTCCATTCCATCTCCTTCAATGTCGATGCAACACATGCACCAACACGATCAACAATGATATGATCCACTTCATATCATCACATGATCATATTGGTTCATCGATCTTGATTCTACTTACTCTTCACCGTTGCCATCGTCCATCGGCGCCAAGTCTTGCTCAAGCTTCACCGCCACACGGTCCATCACTCCAAAGCCTTCGACTTGCCCTTCACGCTTGCAACCGGTCCATCAAGCCAAGTCTTGTCTTGATCTTCTCCACCTTGATCACATGACTCAATGTCATGTCTCATGTGCATTTAAGCTCCTTCATCATCACATGTGTGAGCTTTGCAACATCTCCAAGCCATTTTCACCTTCATGGCATATGTTGCTCACACACATGTACCTGTGGACTAATCACCTGTGTATCTCACATAAACACAATTAGTCCACCTAAGTTGTCACTCAATTACCAAAACCAAACAAGGACCTTTCAAATGGTCAGTTTTGCAATAGATGCAAGAAAGTTGGGCATATAGAGTAATATTGCAAGACTAAAAAGAACAAGCAACCTAATATATCCTCAATTAGATTTGATTCTTGTTACATGCTTGTTAAGGGTGCTAATGGTGTGAAGGCTAAGTTCATAGGTACACCAATTATGGGCCCATAGAAGAAGGCCATTTAGGTGCCAAAGACCTTGGTAACTAGCCTTCAAGGACCCAAGCAAGTTTGGATACCTAAAAGGAATTGATCTTCTTTTGTAGGTCAATTATAAAGCTGGAGGAAGGCATTGGGTGATTGATAGTGGGTGCACTCAACACATGACTGGTGATCCAAAAATGTTCAATTCAATCAATGAAAATAAGAGCAATGGGATTGATAGTATCATATTTGGTGACAATGGCAAATGCAAGGTCAAAGGTCTTAGTAAGATTGTAATATCTAATGACTTGAGCATTTCCAATGTGCTACTAATAGAGAGCTTGAACTTCAACCTATTATCGGTAGCTCAATTATGTGATCTTGGTTTCAAGTGTATTTTTGGTGTGGATGATGTAGAGATTATAAGTGTAGATGGCTCAAACTTGATATTCAAAGGATTTAGATATGAGAATCTATACTTGGTTGATTTTAATACTAGAGAAGCTCAATTGTCAATATGTTTGCTCACTAAGTCTAGCATGGGTCGGTTATGGCATAGAAGGCTTGGTCATGTTGGAATAAAACAATTAAACAAGTTAATCAAGTATGACTTAGTTAGAGGATTGAAAGATGTCACATTTGAGAAGGATAAGCTATGTAGTGCATGTCAAGCCAGAAAGCAAGTTGATAACACACATCCTAAGGAGAGCATGATGAGCACATCTAAGGAATTTGAGTTGGTGCACATAGACTTGTTTGGACCAACCACATACACTAGCATTGGTGTAAACAAATATGGATTTGTGATTGTGGATGATTTCACTAGATACACATGAGTGTTCTTTCTTGTGTGACAAGAGTGATGTGTTTGCAATCTTCAAGACATTAATCAAGAGAATTCATAATGAGTTTGAATCAACCATCAAGAAAGTGAGAAGTGACAATGGTAGTGAGTTCAAGAACACAAGAGTGGATGATTTATGTGATGAGTTTGGAATTAGGCATCAATTTTTGGCCAAGTATACTCCACAATCAAATGGGCTAGTTGAAAGAAAGAATAGAACTTTAATTGACATGGTAAGATGAATGTTGAGTGAGTACAATGTGAGTCATTCATTTTGGGCCAAAGCAATCAACATAGCTTGCTACTATAGCAATCGACTCTATTGTCACCCCATGATGGAGAAGACACCTTATGAGCTATTGAATGGAAGAAAGCCCAACATAGCATACTTTTGGTTTTTTGGTTGTAAATGCTACATATTGAAGAAAGGCACTAGATTGAGCAAGTTTGAAAAGAAATGTGATGAAGGTTTCTTGCTTGGTTACTCCACTACTAGCAAGGCATATAGAGTTTGGAATTTAGCTAGTGGTACTCTTGAGGAGATTCATGATGTGGAATTTGATGAAACAAATGGTTCCTAAGAGAAAGATGAGAATCTAGATGATGTGAGAGGCACTCAATTAGTCAATGCAATGAAGAACATGGACATTGGTGATATAGGACCTAGAGAGGTGATTGATGTTGAAGATGACAAGAATCAAGTGCTAGTGTTGATAAAGTGCAAGATCAACAAGTGGCTAGTTCATCATCTCAACCAAATGATCGATCAAATGCAAGCAATCAAGTGCAAGCGCTCCAACCAACCAATGTCGCAAGAGATCATCCTTTGGACTCTATAATTAGTGGTATTTCTAGAGGTGTACAAACAAGATATAGATTGGCATCATTTTGTGAACATTTTTTATTTGTGTCATCCATTGAACCTAAGAAGATAGATGAAGCTTTGAATGATGTTGATTGGGTCAATGCTATGCATGAAGAGCTAAACATCTTCAAGAGAAATCAAGTATGGGAGTTAGTTGAGAGGCCTATAAATCATAATGTAATTGAAACCAAGTGGGTCTTTTGGAACAAGCAAGATCAAGATGGGATAGTAATAAGGAACAAAGCAAGATTAGTGGCTCAAGGTTACACTCAAGTTGAAGGTCTTGACTTTAGAGAAACATATGCTCTGGTTACAAGATTAGAAGCAATTAGGATCTTGCTAGCCTATGCTTGTGCCCACAACATCAAGTTGTATCAAATGGATGTGAAGAGTGCATTTCTCAATGGGTACATCAATGAGCTTGTGTATATTGAGCAACCTCCCGGCTTTGAAGATGAAAAGAACCCAAACCATGTTTATAAGTTGAGAAAGACTTTGTATGGATTGAAACAAGCACCAAAAGCATGGTATGGGAGATTGAGAGATTTTCTACTCTCTAAGGGATTCAACATGGGAAAGGTTGACACCACTCTCTTCACCAAGAAGCTTGGAAATGACTTGTTTGTATTACAAATCTATGTTGATGATATTATATTTGGGTCCACCAATCAAGATTTTTGTGAGGAGTTTGGCAAGATAATGGCAAGTGAGTTTGAGATGTCCATGATTGGAGAGCTTAGTTACTTCCTTGGTCTTCAAATCAAGCAAATAAAGAATGGCACATTTATGAGTCAAAGCAAGTACATTAAAGACATGCTCAAGAAGTTTAGAATGGATGATGTTAAAGGTATTAGTACACCAATGAGAACAAATGGAAGCTTGGATGGTGATGCTTGTGGCAACATGGTGGATCAAAAGAAATATCAGTCTATGATTGGAAACTTACTCTATGTGACCGCATCAAGGCTGGATGTGATGTTTAGTGTATGCATGTGTGCTAGATTTCAAACATCACCAAGTGAAAATCATTTGAAGGCAACAAAGATAATATTAAGGTACTTGAAGCATACACAAAATATTGGATTGTGGTATCCCAAAGGAGCAAGATTTGAGTTGATTGGATATTCGGACTCTGATTATGCGAGATGCAAAGTTGAGAGAAAGAGCACATCGGGCATATGTCAACTATTGGGAAGATCACTTATGTCTTGATCATTAAAGAAGCAAAATAGTGTAGCACTACCAACTGCCAAAGCAGAGTACATTTTGGGCGGTAGTTGTTGTGCTCAATTACTTTGGATGAAGGCTACTTTGAGTGACTTTGTGTAGCACCCGATTTTAAGAATAAAACTAGATACACACTATATGTGAGCATAGGAAGTCAAATCTCACATATAGCTACAAATAAGGCTAATATCAATAGACAATGCTCAATATATAATGTACTTAGTATAAAGAATATAACCTTAGACAACAGACAGCAGAAAGACAACTCCGATCTTTAGGTGAAGACTCCAATTCCACAGGGACAACTGACTAGTTGATCATAAGCCTAATTTCTTTAAACTCTAGCAATCTGGTACTCATCCAAGATTTTTATCCAATGATTTAAAAAGTAAAACAAGCGCAAGTACATGTCATACTCAACAAATATAACATGGGGTTCATGAGGCTTAAAAGGCTAATACTGGTTTAACTACGATTAGCTTTTAATGAGTCATGATTTTAAGCAGTTGAATAGCATCAAACTTATCATAAGCCCGTATAAACACAAGATCAGGTAAACATGAATAATGAATAGCATAAACAATAATAATTAGTGAGTATCTTTATCATCAATATCATTAGTGTTCATCATCTAATCCATAAGGGTTCCAAGGCCGCTTGTGACCGTGAGCACGGCTGATATACCAGTTTTACACTCTGTAGAGGTTGTACACTTTCACTGTGAGTCGTGATTTACCCTTTCGCTCGAGGTGATCAGCCTCTTGACCCACTACCTAGGAAGGTCAGCAAGGTTCACTATGAAGCCTTTCAAAGGTTCTTCTAACAAGTTAGGGCCATTAGATTCACTCGGCAAACAGATATAGGAACCCCCTGTCGAATGGCACAATTCCATCACGGTTATACACATAAGGGTAGAGGTTGTCCTATACCCTATTTGGCAAGCCATTCTTACGCCAATAAAGGTAACCTCTAACAAGCTAGAAAAGATCCTCATACTGAGCTAAAGCTAGAGCCATGTAGCCCTCACAGCTGTATTGTAAGTCTCGAATGATCACTTATAGATAAGTCCTTAGGGAGAGGAATCTAGAGCACCTTAAAAACAACCCAATGCTCTAACCCCCTTGTTCCATGTTGCTAAAAACATCTTTTAACGTTTATTGCATATTCCATTAGTCAAGTTACAAGATAATGGATGTGGTTGAGCACTAGCATTATACTACCCAATGCAATACCCCATAGGTAACAAGGTACAAGGTAACAAAGCACTAGGAAATCCTTAGTGGCAGTCAAGGTAGACACATGCAGTATGATAAGTGATTAATGGTGTATAGGACAACAAGAAAGATCCCATGCTATACTTGCCTTAAACTTAGATCCTTCTTCCAATCCAAATCTTCAAAGATCTACTTCTTGATTCACCACGTATAGCTCACTACTGGACAAGATCATAAAGCACCACACAAGCATCCATGCAATCATACACGAAGCAAACAATAGATCTAAATTAGAATAGTACACCAATCATAGAAAAATAGGTAAAAGAGTTTGAGACACGATTCTACGCATCACTACGAACACACAGTCGCGAGAGGCACGCTAATCGGAGCTATAAACGAAAGAGATATAGCTACCAAAAGGCTTGTTTTTCTTTTAAAAGAGAACCATAGGCTTTATTAATTTTAACTATATAAAAGGATGCATAAGATATTTTAGAGAAATATCTAAGTTGAATTAAGTCAAACTTATATTTGGTTTTGAAAACTGAAGTGGAATTTATCATATTTTATTTATAAAATCTAGTTACATAATTATTATTCAAGTTTGTGTTTAAACCATGAAATTCTAGAAATAGTGGCATGATAAACATTGTTACCAATGCGTAGTTTATGTTATTATGAATCCAACGCAACTTAAATGGGCTAAAACGGAGTTGAAACGTAGAAGATATGAATTAAACAAGATTTTCTTTAATAAAATAATATATTAAATCTAACCTCGAATTTTAAAAGTTGAAAGCATATCTATCGGTAGTATGAACATGTAGATTATGAAATGCAAGTTTAACGAGTCAAATCAGAGTTAAAACAGAGAAGATATAGCCTACAAAAGGTAATGGCAATTTTATAAATAGATGGAACTTAATTTTCGAATTAAAATAAATAAAATTTGATTTTTAAATCAACCGAGTACTGTGGATCCTATTTAGCAAAAGTTTAGGGCTCTTTTGAAAGAAACCAGGGATGGCGGGTTAGAACATAGAAAACCAGAGGGTTTTTTATGAAAAATTGCCAAGGCGAAGGGGGTATGGAGGAATGTAAGCCATTGGATTAGAGTTGGATGGATGAGATTAGATCTGGAGAGCGGACTGTGGGTTCTATATTCAAAATCTCAAGGGACTCTTTAGCAAATGTGCCAAGCCGAAAGGTGCAATCTCGACCGTCGGATCTAATTTGGACGGCTAAGAACAGAAGCAAGGGAGAGAGAGGGCGCACGCCGGCCGGAATAGAGAGAGAAAACGACAACGCCATGGCCGGACCTCACCGGAGCTTCGCCAAATGGTGTTTCAGGCCTCGGTTCATGATGGGAATAGCATGGGGAGAAAGAGAGCAAGACTATGAACTCACCATGGAGGTTAGCACTAGCAGTGGAGACATGAAAGAGGCGCGATGCTCGACGGTGGTAGCGGCGGACGATAGCTAGGGTTTGGCGGCGTTGCTTCGGCTTGGTGAGGCATCTACAGCTTATAATGGGATAGGGAAGCGGTGTGGCGCTGCTCAGTATTTATGAGGCCAGTTACTTGAGGCGCAAGGCAACGACGTGGGGTGGGGGTAGCATGGACTCTTGGCGACTGCGGTGGTGGAGTCTGCGTTGGGTACGAGCAGGAGGAGGGGGATAGAGCTGACAGGGATGGCCCACCTATCGGCGACTGCGTGGGAGAGAGGTGTAAAATGGCACAACGCTAGGCCGACTGGGTCAGGGCGTGCGGTTGGGCCAAAGGAGAGGAGGAGAGCATCGACGCGGCGCTGGGCTGCGGAAGCGGGAAGTAGAGCTGGCCCGGGCCCGCGGAGGAACAGAGGCAGGCCGAGGGAAAGGAAGTGGGCCACATGGGAAAAGAAAAGGATGGGGAGGAGCAGTGGGCCAGCTTGGGCTGCTAGCGGGAAAGAGAGGGAGAGGGAGAGCAAAGAGTTTCTATTTTTTCTTTTCCATTTCTTTTTCAAAACAAATTTCGATTATGAATCAAATCAAGTTCAAATATTATTTCCAATATACTTTTCAATAAAAATGAGAAATTTTGGTAAGTTCTCCAAAAATAAATTTTACACCTTTTTAATTTCTTTTATTTTCTAATTCTATTTTCTTTCTTTTCTTTTACTTCAAAGCCATTTTTAATTTCATTTGCAAAAGCAATTTAAATCATTTTAATTTTTCAATCAAAACCACTCAACCAAATAATGCAAGGGCATGTATGCTCAAACATGTTTCTACCTTATGATGAATTTTAATTTAACAAAAAGTTTTATTTCCTACATTGTCATGAGCACAAAATTCATAAACAAACCATTTTAAACCTATTTTCAAAAGAGGCAAATTTTGGGGTGTTACACTTTGGAATCAAATTCAAGCAAGTGCCATTGCTATGTGACAATGAGAGTGCCATAAAGCTCACCAACAACCCAGTTCAACATTCAAGAACAAAGCATATAGATGTCCGCCATCACTTCATAAGAGATCACCAACAAAAAGGAGATATTTGTATTAAGAGTGTTGGCACCGATGATCAACTTGTCGATATCTTCACCAAGCCATTTGATGAGAAGAGGTTTTGCAAGCTAAGGAATGAATTGAACATACTTGACTTTCTCCAATATGTGTTAATGCACCCCCATTATATGACATGCCCCTCCTTCGAGCAAAGCAAGGTAAAGTTGATTGACATGTCATTCATCCATTATCAAGGACTTGTTTAGTGCATCTAGTCATTCCTATCATGTCTTAGGCTCATTCATGAAAATTAAATGAATTTGATGCTTGTATGGTACCACTATTGCTTGTATGCTTGAAATGATCTAGTGGTAGCATATGACATATTTGTGGGCGTGTAAACCTAGTGCTTAATCTAGAAAATGAGTTATAAGTGTTTAACTCAACATAGTGCATGATAACCCTGTTTTGGAGGTGTGAAGAAGCTTTCCCTTGGATCAAACTAGGTTAAATATATTTTGCAAGTGATCTAGATTGAACCAAATAGGGAAAATGATCCTCACTTCACATAGTTTCATCCCAACCTATCTAAAATTTAAGCTTGCCTTTTGTGCTAATTATTGACAAAGGGGGAGAGAAATTCACAAAGATAGTAAGATAGGGGGAGCAAATAAATGAAATGACATTGTAAGGGGATCAATCAAAATTGTACACAAGTAGGGGGAGCAAGCTCATAAACTTGTATATTGCATTTGAATGTGCATTTCATATATTTGCTTGCATGGCACAAGTTTTAAATTTCAAATATCCATGCTTATTCATGCTTGTGTGGTGTATGCTAGTTGTAGGATTGAATGATAAAATGGAAAACTAGCATGCATAGGTTAAGTAACTAGACTCATGCTCACATTATGAAAACTAGACCCTTATTTCTAATGTTGATCTCACGGGGTATTCTAGTTTTTGTGTATGTCTAGTTAATAATGGTGCTAAGGATGTGTGGCAGAACCGCCTGAGTGCTCGTCTTCCATTAGACACTAAGCACTCGGGGGAGAACACTAAATTACTCGGTTCCGTTGGGCACAACCCAGGGGAGAACCCGAAAATCCACATTTTTACCATCAGGATCACAAATGAGAGCATAAAGCTTACATCATTCTTAACCATTTCTTACATCACTTTTAATACAACATCAGAGTATAATAGTTATTGTATAACAGCGGAATGAAATCATATTATCAGAGTTATGAATAATGTAATTTAACAGCAGAATATAAACATGTGATCAGAATCACAGCAGAAATAAATATCTAATCATAACATAATGAAGTATTGAGATATAAACTAAGACAACAGATTATGAAACTTTCATTTATAAAAATATTTAGTGAGAGTTATAAATAACAACTATGATCGCAGCGTAAAGGAATCCTCACTGAGCCCACCAGGAGGTATCCATACACAAGGGTCAGCTCTAGCATCCACCTGTAACCTGCAACAGGGGGAATAAAACCCTGAGTACTCAATTGTACTCAGCAAGACTTACCCGACAAGAGGAAAGAAAAGACTCCAAGGATATTCAAGGCTATCTGGCTTGTGGGTTTATTGCATTTGTAGGAAGCATTACTAAGCGTGCGTCCTTATATTCGATTTTTATTAATAGCCGCATTGGTTCATTAACTAACCATTCTATGTAAGAACATGTGCTACTTTCAAGCAGGTGGTAAGCAATCAGATTTCCTTTTTCCATCTTTCATTTTTCATCTTTTAGTTCTTACTATGATGCTAGACATAAAACAAGCCATACCGAATTGTCCGGCGATTCGCGAATCAATGCCCCCAGCTGGGTACCCTGAAAATAGGCGCCTCGCTTGTACCCAAGGCACAAGCAGGACCAACCCATCACCCTCCTATCCTAGGGTCCTAGGTCCCCATCCAAACTGGGGCACCAAGCCTCCGCCCCTGAGTCCCGGACTCAGTGCGGTGCAAGGACCTCCTCCACCAAAAAGAAACCCTGATAATCGGTCCAGAAAGAGCCAGAGCCCACGACAAGAGAGCAATAAGTCTTCTAAGCGCCCATACCCAAGTATGTGCTTAGGACAATAAGACTATGATTTGCCCACGATGCCTTATGCAACGACCGGTTCTTAACCGACACAGACAGGGAAAGCAGTGTAACCAAGCTATGCCCTATGTCCATGGCGACACAACTTCTTACACTCACCAATACCCAAGCCATATCCCCGCCCGGTCACCATTTTTCTTTTTCACCATTTATATTCCAATTGATAATAATCCACTAATATATTTTCTATCTCTCGCGAGTGACAGCCATCACTCAACTTCTATCGGAGTCCTATAGCATAGCAATCTACACGATCCTGTCATACTAGTAAGACTCAAAGGATAAAGATATATATATATATGCAAGTGGGTTTCATTCAACTCCTTAAAACTTAATGCACAAATATAATTTAAACTGCAGAAAAGTAGGGGTTATGCACCGGGGCTTGCCTGGGTAAGATATATATTAAAAAGTTAGTATCTGCATCTTTAGACCATCCACCATCAACTGAATAGAAAACCCATTGCATCATCTCCTGGAGAGAATACCATTATACCATCTTTGGATTTCCAATCATCCTTTAATTGATCTGTTGATCCATCATCATACCTATATGATATGCAATGCGATGCAATGCAAGAAGTAATTAATCAACTGCAACCATGATTCGTACAATATGATTTACGCCTCTCAAGTTAATGAGCTAGTTCTAACGACGAACATACTAATATACGTATCAACATCGCCAAGAAAAAGTGTCATTTCCCAACAATTATTTTAGTTACATAAACCCAAGTTGTTTCTTTATCCCATTTTATCCATTTAATCTTTATTCGGAATAGGGCATCATTATCTATTTGGCAAACTAATTATTCTAGAGCTACAAAATTTACAGTGAGTACCTAATATTGCTAGGAGCCTACTGTACACATTTCAGATTCAACAATATTACCAATTTGTCATGGAAATTCCTAAAAGTGTATATTTTATAATATTAAGTACCTTAAATTAATTATATAGCTTCCAAGAATATTATCCAACTATATGAACAAAATATACTAACAGGTAGATCATGATTTTACGGACTCAACAAAATTGGTTTCGCATTTTTATGATTTTTCTACACTTTATTTTCAATTTTTGAAAGGCTCTAAATTGTCAAAACAAAACAACACCACAAGGCACGGCCTGGGCGGCCAAGCTCGGCCCGTAGACACGCGGTGGCCCAACAGCCAGAATGGCCTATCCATGCGGACGCGGCTGCGCGCGCAGCGACTAGCCCAGCAAGATGCGGCGGCCTAGGCGCTCAGGCAGCAGCCCTGACAGCCCAGCGCACGGCGCGAGCGGCCCATCAAACGGCCCACGCGGCCAAGACAGCCCAGGCGGGTGACCACAGGCCGGCCCAGCGCGGACAGGTGGCACGACACATTAGCGAATCAGCCCCTGAGCTTCTAGCAAATCACTCCGCAGTACACAAATACTATTTACGTGAGTCACGTACTTCGTAGTAAAGACCCTGTATATTACTTCATCTTCTTCGTAGAGAGGAGCAGAGGAGGCATGGGACAGCGCTGCAGGATGGCTCCACGACTGCATCGATGACGCGCGGCAACATGGCTCGTCTTGCCTGGCCACAGTGCGGACTGAGGTGAAGGGGCGCCTAAGAGGGCGGCGTATGATCGGGGCAGGTTGTGGAGCTTGCGTGCGTGGTGGCCGGCGATGGAAGCGCGGCCACGGTGGTGCTCTAGGCTTGGGTGGCTGCGGGCGCATGGGAGGTAGTGGGGCTCAGGCGCAGCCATGGCATGGTGCTCTGCGGTGGAGCAGCACAGGTCCCGGGTGGAGCAGCAGTCCCGAGCAGCCGTGGGGACTTGCGCAGGGGAGGGACGACACTGGCGTGGGCGAGAAGGGCGAGCAGGACAAGGGAGCGGGTGGCCAGATGTGGCACGACAACGAGGACTTGCGCGCGTGCTCATAGTGTGCACTGTCAGCGACATGGCCACCACAGGGAAAAGGGAAAGCAGTGCGGTGGCACGGGAGGAGCGACGCTGACTTTGGTGTGCCAAGCGGTCATTGACTAGCACGGGGAGTAGGGAACCGGGAGGCAGGCGCGGGGCAGCACGGACGACAGCGAGACGGCCTCGACAGGGCACTATGGCTGCTGTGGAGTGCGGGGAGGAAGAGCGCAGGTGAGACGGCTGGTGAGGCGCGGCTCCTCAGAGACGCGCCGCAGTGGCGCACGACCACGGCGGGTACCCTGCGCACCAACACAGCAGCAGCGTCAGCGGTTGATAGCAGAGGGAGAGAAGAGCAAAGTGATGGCGTGGGCGGGAGGTGGCTGTGAGCAGCGCGCTCGAGGTGTGCCATGGTAGTAGCGGGGCAGCGACAGCCACAACAGGAGAGGAACGATGTGGCTGAGGGCTGAGGAGCGGCTGCAGGATGAGAGGAGCGGCAGCCTGGGGGAGAAAAAGGAGCGGCAGCAGCACCTCCCCCACAGACTCAGTCACGACGACGGGAGCACGAGAGAGACCGACATGATTGAAAGAAAGACAACAAGCCAGAGATGGGGAGGAACAGTGGAAAGGAGACAGCAGCGGCTCTGTCATCTACTTCATCAACATGACATGGCAGGACGTCCTGTCCCAACGTGACCGGCAGGGTTAGGCCAGGCAGCGATGCATCCCATCATCATTGCGACCGGGGCCATGTTTACGTGCAATCCTAAGGGAAATTTCAATCGAACCAGTACCCGGTAGCAGTAACCAGCAGAGGTAGACGAGCGGAGAAAAGAAAAGGCAATCAAGAGAGGAGCAGTTGGTCAACTTTCACAGTCTTGCGGAGAGGACAGATAGGGACGTGTTACAGCTGCACTAGCGCCACAGTTACACGTAGGAGTACGTTTGCCCCTTTTTTTATTATTGGTTTTAGAGTTATCATCGTAACGTATATATACCCCTCTCTCTCTTTATATATATTTGCAACGTCTAGGCGGAAAACTTTAGCAAAGCTCGAATTTAAATTTGATTCAAAAGCTATATATATGTATGTTGTTCTATTTATTAATGGATTTTATTTTATTTATAAAAGTTGCTTTTCACGCTTAATCTAATAGAACAAACCGTTCGCTATCGATTGGCCAGAATTGTCGTTCGACACTCCTGAATATCTTTACGCACTGAGTAGTTTAACTTGGACGTTGATTCGAGTTCACGAAACTAAGTCACACAAGATTCGTTTATCGCCTCAAGTACGTTTTAAATTAAAAACCCAAGAATTCATTTTGAAAATTTTTCTTAGGCCCAAATCATGGTGCTAAACAAGCTCGTAACAACAGGGGTGTTACAGGATGGTATATTGGTGCACTCCGATTGGTATCATGCTTCAAAAGTCCTTCTTTTATACCTTAGCATCATTTGGTAGACATTGTCTCCTGTATTTCCTATCTAAGCATATGTGCAAACTACAATCCAAACTCTTAGCACATATATAATAGGAGCAATTGCTACCATTTGGGATTCATGAAACTTGTCCATATCATTTTACACATGGTAAATATGCTTAGGAAAACAACATGGATTCAATTTAATTTTAGTTCATATCTTTCTAAAAGGGTTGTCATCAATTACCAAAAAGGGGAAGATTGAAAGCTCTAGTTTGGTTTTGGTGAATTGATGAAACCCTAAGTGCTAACCTAGTTTATCAAAGTGTTTATGAGATAGGTAGCACTACTCCAAGTGATGAAGCAAATAAAGATCATGATATGATGATGGTGATGGCTTGGTGGTGATCAAATGCTTGGACTTGAAAAAGAAGAAAGAAAAACCAAAAGCTCAAGGCAAATGTGAAACTTGATAGGAGCTTTTTCGTTTTGGTGATCGAGACACTTAGTGAGTGTGATCACATTTAGGATCGATAGCCGTACTATTAAGAGGGGTGAAACTCATATCAAAATACGGTTACCAAAGCATCACTAAATGCTCTAACTCATTGCATATGCATTTAGGATCTAGTGGAGTGCTAACACCTTTGAAAATATTTATGAAAATATGCTAACGCATGTGCACAAGGTGATACACTTAGTGTTTGACATATTTGAGCAAGGGTGGAGGAGTTGGTAAAATGAAGAAGGTGATAGTCACAGAGAAACAATGACCGGACGCTGGTCACGCAGTAACTAGACTCTAACCCTGCGTTCGGTCAGTAGGCGCGCAGTGTTGGTCGCCCTTAGTCCCCTGACCGGACGTTGAAGGGGCTGAGGGACCGAACAGTGCGTCCGGTCACCTAGTGACGTACATGAACACAAGCAACAGAGAGAGACTGTGTTGACCGGACGCTGGCCTGGGTCCGGTCATGTGCCACTAGATGCGTCCGGTCGTAAAAACTGTATCTAGAATCTTACTGGAAACGACCGGACGCTAGTGATGGTGTGTCCGGTCACTTTGAACAGCATGTCCGGTCGTGAATGAAACCTTACTGAAATCGACTAGACTCCAATGTTGGAGTGTCCAGTCACTTCGAGCAGCGCGTCCAGTTCTAACTTAAGTGCACTGATGACCGTTGAGATCGGGCGATCAGCATTTGAAGTCGGGGACACGTGGTGAATATCTAAGGACCGGACCCTGGGGTCCTGCGTCCGGTCAAACCGACCGGTGCGTCCGGTCGCTCCGATTTTTAGGGGCCAACGACTCTATTCTTAGGGGCTCTCTATTTAAGTCCCATTGCCAGCTCTAGCTCAGACACTTGGTCATTTGCATTGACATAGCAACCTTATGAGCTTAGTCAAAGCCCTCCCACTCATCTCTATTTTTTGATTCAACATCTTTGTGAGATTGGAAGAGAATCCAAGTGCATTGCTTGAGTGATTGCATCTAGAGATACTTGGTGTTCGTGTATCGCTATGGGATTCACTTGTTACTCTTAGTGGTTGCCGCCACTTAAACGGCTTGGAGCAGTGAGGATCGTCGAGCGAAGGTCGGTGATTATCTCTGGCTCTGATCATGGTGATTGTAAGGGTTCTTGTGCCTTCCCTGGTAGAGTGCTGAAAGGTAACTCTAGTGGAGTGCTCGTGTCATTGAGTTACCTCACTTGTGGGTAGGTTCTTACAGTGTTCAATTGTGTGGATGAGGTTCGTGCAACAACTTTTAGCCGCTGAACCAGCAAGTGTTGGTCAACATAATGGGAACTAGCGTGCCGGTAAGCACGTGAACCTCGGAAGAAAAATTGGTTGTCTCTTGCCTGTTGGTATTCTCCCGATGATTGATTTAATATTTATCTTGTGATTGGTTCACTCTTCTACATGGTGGTATAATCATCTTACTTACTCATTTATATACCCACAAACAGTTATAGTAATCTCTTTAGTGTAGCTAGAATTAAGAATTTGCTTTATAGCTTAAGTTCATCTAGTGGAACTCTTTAGTGTTGCAAGTGTGAGAGCTTTTAGTGAGTATTGACTTAGTAAATTGTGTTTCTAGTGATCATAGTAACTAGAATTGTTGGATAGGTGACTTGCAACCCTTGTAGAGCTAGAACAAGTTTGCTTTTCACTATTTGTCATACTAATAAAATTGCTCTAATTAATTTATAAATTTTTTTTAATAGACTATTCACCCCCTTTAGCCATATTAGGATCTTTTAGCAGACCGAGAAAGATGACGTCCGATGGGATGGATGCCCGCCCTTAAGCATTACCGATCAGGATTAGGTGGTATCATACGAGTCTCTTCTAGACTCGAAAGGCATCGTCATAGAAACTTTCATTTATGCACTTTATACACCGGTGGCCTCTCAACTTCAGAGGCGGTGTCCTACAGGTCTGAAAATTCTTTTTTTTTTATTTCACCAAATTTCCTGTTATATACTCAGGTGGCCCCTAAACTTCGGAGGTTGTGCTCTCCATGTACACAGAGGAGTACTATTTTGTAAGGAGGAAAACGGGGGAGACCGATGTTGCATTTTGCAGAAATTCTTCTTATAATTATATATAATCCATGGGTTTTATTCTTCTCCAGAACTCTACTCGGTTCTGAACTTCTGGTGTCACTCTTAGGCTTCCAGCGGCTACATTTGGACATTCTTTGACAGATCCGATCTTTTCTTGCTTTTAAGCTACTGAAAGAAAAACCAAAACCAACAAAGTAAAGCATATTGTTACCTGCTATCTTCTCATGTTGAAGTAGGTCTTGTTTGCTTATCTTATAATCCGTTTTTTTTTCTTGTTTTTTTTAGCCGGAACAGTATTTTTCTCTCACAACAAATCAGCTAGAACAGTGTTTCGGCTTGTTTTTTCAGCGAAACGAACAGGGCCATAGAATTGGTTATCACTTCTGAGAGCTGTAACATTGAGTGGGTTGTTAGAATTGGAGAAGATGTCGAATGGGTATTGAACCTTTTGCCTGTAGCATTACCCAAACGTTGAATGTGTCTTGTATTTTGAGTGGTGTCGTTGGAGACACTCTCCTTTTCTTTTGTTTACTAGTGCAATATGATATTTCTACTGTGGTCATTTGATCTAGTTCCTGATTCAACTGATTGCATGATTGTGTATTCAGAAATTCAGAAGTCGAGCTCTAGTTAAAACAGTCAGTATATGGTTTAGGAACAGGCGTAGGTAACCATGAATGTTCTTCAGTCTTTTATTACGATAGAGGGCATTTTTAGAACAGTTTGACTATAGAGAAAGTCTTATATGAACTTGTCAAAATATTAAGAATGTCACCGCCCTAAAGTATTTTCTGGGCATGGTGTTTCTGTTACCAACTAGATAGTTATGGTACTCGAATCATATTGTTTACACCAAAATTTAGAAGAAGAATCGTAGGAACTCGAAAGCTCCCAAGATCATGTCATCAAGGAATCAATGGCGTGTAGATCGGAATCAGCTAATTCGAATACGACTCTGGAATCGGATCTCTTTGGATGACGTCAGTAGATAGCGATGATGAGCTACGGTTGGCACCAGGAAATTGCGTATCGGACTCTACAAAAAGGGAAAGACTAGGTTCCAAGTTATCTTAAATTAGGAATGTTTTATTCTATGACAAAGATTGTAACGAGTCGTGCTCGAGTAGGATTCATGTATAGGCTCTAGGTATAAATATCAAACCCCGGCTATTGTAAGAAATACATAATCAATCCAATACAAGTTACTTACTTTTTTCGGCTCCGGCCACCCCTTAGGAGTAGGAGTAGAGTAGATCTCGACGAGTTCTTCAGCGAGTACGGCTGCATTGATCCGGTCGACCTCCACTGCTTGTCTGTAAGTACCGTCATGGCTTATACTTCTGTTCGTACGGCTGCATCGATCCGGTCGACCTCCACTACGACTCTGGTATAAGTTAGTTATCGATTCTTGTCTAGTTCAAGTAAGACTGCATCGACCCGATCGACCTCCACTGCTCGAACTAGATTAAGGTCAAGTTATCGGCTCTATTTAAGGATGGCGTTCCTTCGGATAGATTCATTAAATTACCGATATTGTTTATTGCTTCCATTATTTATTTAATTACAACAATATTACTTTGCCCAATTAGGATTGATCTAGATCGGCCTTATAGCTTGTTTAACCCTTCATTTGTTAACCTAAACTGATCTAATCTGCACTTTAAATGATGAGTTATATTTTATCGGCTGTTTTATATCAATTTTGATCGTGCATAGCATGCGGTTAAGGCATGTCTGATCTCAAGTAGATCTATTGGCTAGCGAAAACCGTTTCATGGCCCGTTATCACAGCCTGTGTGATTCTGCCTCACACCCCACTGTTAGCACAGTGGAGTGAGAATCGTTATTTGATATATCTGTTCCTGATAGGGCATGACCTTAACTGTGCGTTATGCCTGAATCGGCTGTTTTAGTCGATATCGAATGCTTCCACGAACAGTTCACGTCACGAGACCGTTGAAGTAGGGATATATTGAAAGATGTGTTAGCCCCATGATCTTATTATTGTATTACGGCCTGCATGATTCTGCCTCAGGCCCCACTGGTCATAGCGATAGATAAGATATAATATGTTCATTAGATTTATCTTTATTAAATGGTTGAATGATGATGAGCCGATTCTTTTATATAAAAAGGAGTTCGGTTACTTGCAGTCATTGGCTTAGCATAAATTAATCATTGTTGACATCTTTTTGTCATTGACCAATATTTGTCTAAATAATGATATTCACCCTGAATGATAACTGATTCTTCTTACATAACCCCACAAGTTTTAACTGATTTATTCTTATGAATATGCTGGAATCGACTATTTAGTCGATCTCCTTTTATATTGGCTCTCAGAGCCGTACATTTAGGACTGTCTGGCAACACCGGCACGTTCCGCCCTAAATTACTGATAAATTTTCTCTCCTTGTCAATTGCAGGGTTAAATTGACTGGCACGTCTTGGGAGGAGTGCGTAAGATCGACCATCCCTGCGCTGAAGCTAGGTGGATCTTTAGCTCTATCGAGCGGACCCTCCCGGCTTGCTCGTGTACCCTCGGCATGAGACGAAATTTCGTGCTGACACATATACAATATGTCGATGCTTATACTGATTTATTGTGAGAGAAAAATATTGTTCGTTCGTCGAAAATTACCTAAGTAGTTCAAACGAACAGAGCCTTTGCTCTTTCATTCTGTATATACTAATGTGAATTTGTGGGATCTGATTTCAATCTGTTCGCGGCAGGCCTTTTGGCCCTTTCTTCTTCACCTTTCTGCTTGCTGCTAGCGTGTGACGGACGGCATGGTTGGGCTGCTGGTATATAATATGCTCCTAATCACTGTGTGCTATTGGATTGTGGACTGATGAACAGGAAGGCGCTGCCTATTCGCATGATCTGGGAGACTGGGAGGCCAGGTACATGTAAGCTCAGTTGTGCCCAGCAGCTTCTACCGAAAGCCGATATAGCAGGCCAGAGCTGGTTTCCTCCCAATATCATTCTGGGCGTGTCATACAGATGATGGTTTCCTCCCAATGCTTTGCCCTTTGGTGTTTGCACTGTCAGGCCACTATTTGTGGTCAATGGCTCCCTTCCTCTTGGAATTTTGGAATGGTTGTTTGTCTAGGATTGCAGTCCAAACACACACACGGCCGGCCTGGCGGAGACGCTGATGCTGCAAGCAGGACCGACATGTTGTGATGATGACCTGATGTGCTCCATCGTCTGGTGGGTACTGTGCAAGTCATGCTGACGCAGTGTATGCATGCTGCTAGTACTGTACCATCATTAGTACATATACATGCAGTGTACTGCATGGACTACTGGACCCTGGGTTCATTAAATCATGAATCGGTGTCACTACTACAGAAACGTTTTCTGTGGCGGGCGAATTTGCTTTTGCGCAGCAGGCAAACGCGTCCGCCAGCATGAAAAGGTCACGGTAAATCGTGGCCTTTCCGCGGCGGGCCGCTTTGCCCGCTGCGGTTAATCGATTTCCCACGGCGGGCACGTTAGGATGCCCGCCGCGGTTAAACGTTTCAAAAAAAAAAAACAAAAAAAACCTAGGAACCCGCCGACGAGCCCAATCTCGAGCCCACTGATGAGCCCATTCACAACCCAATACTGGCGCCACCGCACCTCGCTGGATCCGCCGCCTGGGTCTCCACCTTGCCGGATCTGCCGCTGGGGAGGTCATCCTCGCAGGATCTGTGCCATTGCCGCAGGTTGGGGCCGTCTCGCCGTGGATCCGTGTCGTCGCCGTGTGGATCCACGTCGTGGGAGCAGGGAGTAGACGCGGGCGCCCTGGATCCGCCGCCGTGTGGATCCACGTCGCAGGGAGTCGACGCGGCCGCCTGGATGCGCCGCCGTGTGGATCACCCATCCCTGCGCGCCACGCAGCTCCTCGCCTACGAGAGAGAGAGATGAGGGAGGTACCTAGAGGAGAGAGAGGGTGGGAGAGAGAGAGGGAGAGAGAGATACCGGGCACGGCGGCGCTCTCCTCGCCAGATCCGGTCATGGTCCTGGACCCGCGTGGTGGCGCACGCGACGGAGAGGTGGTGGCGCGCGCGACCTTGCTCGATGCTGCGCCGCGGAGAGGCCTTCACACGCTGACGGCGCGTGCGACGGAGAGGTGGTGGCGCGCGCGACCTCGCTTGTCCCTGCCACCGGAACCGCCCGGGTTGGGGCCGCTTCCGCCGTGCCTGAGGTCGCCACCACCGTATCCTCCACGGTGGAGCCCGCTACCGCTGAATCCACCCGCGTCGGGGCCGGATCCGCCGTGCCGGAGCTCGCCGCCGCCGGATCCGCCCGCATCGGGACCGGATCCGCCGTGCAGTCATGGAACTATCGGGGGACAGGCCCCGACACCGGTGAGCGCTTGAGCTCCGCCCGGGCCGCCGCGTTGCCTCCTCGAGGGCAAGAGAGCGGGGAGCTCCGCCCGGGCCTACGCCACCGATGTGGATCTATGCCGCTGCGTGGGTGGGGGCTGTCCCAGCCATGAGAGAGGGGAGGCGACTGGAGATAGGAATGGAGAGAGGGGAGGCGCGGCGTGTGAGTGGGAGGCGCGGACGATTGAGTGAGGGAGCTGAGTGTTGTGAGGCTCAAACCCTAACTCCTCTCCTTTTATATAAACCCGGTAATGGGCTTCGAGCTGGGCCAGGCCTTTTTCCGTGGCGGGCTTTTAACGTTGCCTGCTGTGGTAAATCGATTTTCCGCAGCGGGCACCTTAAGATGCCCGCCGCAGAAAATAGGTATTTTCCGTGGCGGGCATCTTAAGGTGCCCGCTGCGGAAAATTGATTTACCATGGCGGGCAAAAGTGCCTGCCACGGTAAATAAAAAATGTCCGCCGCGGTAAATCGTGAGATTTACCGCAGCGGATACAAATAGGAGCCCACCACGGAGTGCAAAAGCGCAATGCTGCGCAAAATCATTTCTGTAGTAGTGTGTAACCCTGGAGAGAATTCCTTCGTTGCCATAAAAAAATATAGTATTTCCTTCGTTGCCATCAAAATTTCCAAAATTCTCTCAATGCCATCAAATAATTTGTGTGGTCATCTCTCTCAAACAACACGCAGCAGTGAATCGATCGATGTAGTAGTAGTACTTGGAGACACCTGTTCGTTTATCTTATAATTCATATTTTTTAATTTGTTTTTTTTCGACAGAACGGTATTTCGACTTGTTTTTTCTAGGAACTGGCCAGTTTGCCCAGGCTTTGCGTCTTGGGCCACACTGACCGACCCGTCACCCTCCGGAGTTCATCGCAACCGGACAAGGGCTACGCAACGAACTGATGCATGTGCAGATGGTGAGAGAAAGACGGTTTCAGAAGGGCAGGACGACGCATGCGAGGCCGTCAGTTTCCTTGCCCATCATTGGATGCCAAACGGCCACAGGCGTCCTTGTACCTATACTATGTTTAATTTTGGTGTTTCATTCAATTCAGATCAACTGATTTGTTTTTGGAGTTATACTCCAGTCTTAGCAATTGAGTCTGAAACAGCTGAATTTCTCTTATATACTAATACTTTCCGGGGGCAGCTAATCTGGAGTTCTGGACACGGATGATGCCATGGTGGCAAACAGATGTGCCATAGTTGGTCAACTACACAGAGCCCATTCGCTGGTCTGAAATTTGGCTGAAACTGGCTGAAAACACTGTTCCGGCTGAATTGTTATGAGAGAAAAACACTGTTTCAGCTGAAAAAAGAAGCCGAATAAGCCATTTTTAAGACAAACGAACGGCCCCAGTTCTGAACTTTTGGATTGACAGGATCATTGAGAAGCAAATCTCTGTCAATCTGTTGCTGTCATGTGGAATGGCATATTGGCATGGCTGCCCTTGCCCTAGTGAGGAGTACAGTACAATAGTGGCCCTCCACCTCCAGTGAGATGGTTGCAGCTCTCTGTAGCTAGTACGGCCTTAACTGGACATGCACAGCCCAAGCAAGTATGCATGGGAAGCATAATTGAGGATGTATGACGTGACAACTGACAAGCCGGTGATGGCAGCAACAGTGGTGGCAACGTCACCGAACGGAGAGAGCCCATAGCCCTGTCCCTATAGCTAGTAGGGGTCTTCTTGCAATTGCTTGGTCGTACTTGGCTTATAAGCAAGCCATGGCTTATCAGCCAACGAATAATATTTTTCTCTCACATCAAATCAGTCAACAGTACTTTCAGCCATGACTTATAAGCCAAACAAATCAAACAAACAGGACGATTGCTTCATCTATTTTCTTCCCGTTATTACAAGGAGAAAACGACTGATGACGATCATATTGTATTTACTAGAGCCTCATTAGGGTTAGTGTACCAGTACTAGAGTGTGACCAAACAGAAAAGTACTGGTGTGTATACACACACAGACACGCTACAATAACAGTTGTGCAGGGCATGAGAATGGGCACAAGCATGAAGCATGGATGGCTATCCTATCACCTACTCATACACGATGACTGATGAGCAAAGGAAGGAATGGCATGCAGAGAACACCAGTCTCATACATGGCCCGAATGGTGCACTCTCTCCTCCTCCTCCTCCTCCTCCTCTCTCTCAATGTTCTCTGCAGCAACAGAGGGTTTCTCATTCATGGCTCATCAATGTGGTTTGGTGGCAGAGGAACGGGGGGCTCTCCTGCAGCCTTTTTTTTTCATCAGTGTGTGTCCTAGGACTAGGAGAGACTTGGGGTACTATACCTTCTTTGACCCTCCCTCGTCCTCTGCTGCTTCCTTTTTATCAATGCCTCGGACACCACACACCAGATACAGAGTTCAGTATTCCGAAAAATGCAGCGCACCATAAATGAATTCTACAGGATTTTGAAATGAAGGGGGTGTTTGTCGTTTAATCGCTTCTAAAATTCATATCATATCAAATGTGTAGATGCTAATAAAGGGTATTAAATATAGATTAATTATAAAATCAATTACATAGATGAAGACTAATTTATGAGATGATTTTTTAAGCCTAATAAATCTATCATTAGCACATGTTTACTGTAGCACTACGTTGTCAAATCATGGACTAATTAGGCTTAAAAGATTCGTCTCGTAAATTAGTCACAAGTTGTGTAATTAGTTTCGTAATTAGTGTATATTTAATACTCCATGCATGCGTCTAAACATTCGATGTGATAGGAATTTTAGGAGGGCATGTAGAAACCAAACAGGGCCGAATTTTGCAGGATTTTGAAATAAACCTCCCTGTTTGCTTAAACTTATCGGCCGACTTATTAGCTAGAATCTATCGTTTCAGCCGGCTTTAATACCACTGTAAACCAGATACTGTTTCAGTGAACCTTTTAAGGGATGCATTAATTCTGAATTCTAGAACTCCAAGTTTACAGCAGCAGCTTCACCATGACAATTCATAGAGAGAAAATCAGATTTTTTTTTTGTGCATAAGGAATCAAGAAGTTACAGAAGCATATATATTGTATATATAAACTAACTGCAAGATGCAGGCTGCAGCGTTGCACACAGCTGAACTCACTCCCAGCATCTTCCTTCGTTGTCCACGCTGTATTGTGAGAAAAAAACATCGATCAAACTGGAAAAAAAAACGGAACAAACCGGCTGACCAGACAGCCGAACAAGCTCCCCGTAACTTCTTCGGCCGTGTTTGGGACCGCGTATTCCGCGGTGACGGCGGAAAGAATCGAACAATTACGGCAAACGCCTTACGGCCGCGACGATTCTTTCAACCGCATTCAGCACGGGAGTCGTGAAAATGAACTAGCAGCTCGCGGTGCTCGTGTTTACGCCACCGTGACTCAGAGCTCGCGGTGCCCATACCGCACCGCGCGGTCGACGACCGCGGTCCTAAACACGCCCTTCAGCTCCTCGCTTCTGGCCTTCTCCAGTTCTCCTGCTTCGACGCCACACTTGGCAGCACTCAGCAGCAGCTGCTACTCTGCAACGCAGTCTGCACCACTGTGACAGCGCTGCGCTAGTCTCTCCCTCGCCTCCGCCCACATAGCCTACACGTACACGTCCACCCCCACCCTGCTCGGCGCGCGCCCGCCATGAGGAGGCGACGGTGGGCGCCCCTCGCCGCCGCCTGCCTCGTTGCGCTCGCCGTGCTCCTGGCCGCCGTCCACGGCGGCGGCGCGCCAATGCCCGCGGTCCGCCGCTCGGGCGCGGCGCGTGTCGCCGCCTTCGACACCGCCGTCGCCACCAGCGTCGCGCGGTGCAAGAAGCAGGGGAACAGAGCTGGAGCCGCCTGCGCGGGGTTGCCCGGCGGAGGCGGCGACGACGACGACGACAAGCGGGTCGTGCCCACCGGCTCCAACCCCTTGCACAACCGATGACAAGATCGTCCGCGCTTTTGCACTTTGCAGCCGAGGACATGTGAGGATCTCTGTCGCTCTTGCTCTGTATGCGCCCTGCGTCAGTCCATGGCGGATTGGTTGGCGGCACGAGAAGAAATGGAACAGAGGAGAGCTTCATGGCCACTGATGTAGGGAGGAGTAGGACTAGTAGTATATAATCAGTTACTACTACTATTTACTGATATCCGACGTAGTTGTTCTTGTTCCATGGTCCCTCTGATATCGGCGTTCGTCAGAGATCAGTTCCTGATCAACTAACTGAACCGACGAATTTGTAAGCCACGGTTTGGAACGCCGGAATTTCGTGGGATTTCTAAGGAAATTGCACGTTTCTCCTATGAAATTCTTGCGTTCCAAACAAGGCCTCAAGATTGGGAAATGATAGTTTCCTTTCATCTCCTCTGAATCATGCAGCATGCATCAACATTGTACATAACCAAGTCCGCCGTTCTCTTCATCCTGTGTCCTGTCCGATTCTCCCCTTTCAGGTTTTCAGCAATGGGATTCACTTCTGCATAAATTAAAGAAATGGAAAAGAACATAACTTCAGTTGGCTTGTTAGATAAGTGCTTCTCCATCGTCGTTTTGTTCCGGACGATTCATAACAGCCAGATGGCCAGGTTACACCTGCAGGAACAAAAGGAGATAACGATGTGGCGCCCTGCACTTGTCCAAGAGCCAACTTCACAAACACACTTTACATTAGGTAGGGTAGGACGTAAGACAATCCATGTATATGGAAGCTCTGGTATCAAGTTTGCCTCTTGAAGTGAAGAATTGCCTCTTGGGTTAGGATGCTCAGCTGGCTCGCTCCTCGTCAGCTCAACTCTAACTTGTTGCATGACACTTCCTCTCCCAATCCTTGTCTAACTATCAACTAGTAGACCTCAGCACATCACTTGAGATTACTCGACTACTCCTCTCTGTCCCTTATTAACTATCGCTACAGGAAACATGCTAGTCAAACTTTCTTAAGTTGGACTAGGTTTATACAAAATATTAGTAACATTTGAATTTCTAAATAGGTTTGTTATGAAAATAGATTCAATTATCTATCTAATGATACTACTTATGTATTATAAATATTAATATTTTCTTGTATATATTTAGTCAAAGTTGAGTATGTTAAATTTCTTCGGACTTCGGAAGCGAAAACGACCCTTAAACATACTCAGAAGAAGTTAAACTTCATCTTAATAAATTCTCTATTTCATTTACAATCCCAGCACTAAATACCCGACCTAAACACGATCCATCATGGTACCCATCTACAACACAAAAGAATACAACAATCATTAGCTCTTTTCTTTTGTGCCAAACTTGGTATTTTACAAACTAGTACAACTACCGGTTGCAAACACTAGCAAGAATGCATATACTATGTTCATCTCCGAAAATCCTAGCAAATCAGCTACAAACCCTATCCACATTCTTTTATATCATTATCAAATAAACAGTTCCTTCTAACAAAGTGACATGGCACGACTCGTCCTCGACGTCAGATGCACATGGCTGGTTCGATCGACGCATGTCACTGTGGAAGCTTGAGTCGTGCCATAGCATGTGGAGCGACTTAGTCGCCAGTTGTGTCATGCACGTTGGCACAATTTATTAGGCTACTTGTTAAATTTAGTTGTGGATGTGTTATTAGTAAAACATTAGTTTTATGAAAAATAAAAAATAAACAATTAGAGAGCCCTGCCTTGCCTTGCCGGAATCCAATGTGATTGTCTTTTTGTCCGCAAGGATAGGCTCGGGGTGCATGCGCACACATGCTCAAGAGAGTCACTAGATTTCTACCTATTTTCGACACTAAGGGTGTGTTTGGTTCATGGCCGCAGTGCGTCACGCTTTGGCCACCGTAGCGCCACAACTATGGCGGTCGATTTGGGCTCCACAATTGTGGCGAAAGCTATAGAGTGAAAACAAGTTATGGCTACTTAAAGTAAGTTAGAAACCAAACAACAATAATACACTTGATTTGTCTCGAATTTGTTCCCATTTAGCCAGATTGTCCGTGGTCCTTTCCATTCAATCTCGTCGACTTGATCCACCTCGATTTGCTGCTCTTGCACATCTCCCTCGCTCCCCTGATTTGGGAAAACTCCTCCAATGTCCGTCTCCAACTCTGATTCCATCCTATCTTTGCCCGTGTTATGGAGTATAACAGCTGCTGCAGACGTGGTGGAAAAATTAGTAGAACAAAACTTTTGCTCTTTAATATTAGGTAGATACAGAAAAGAAAATGATGCAAAATGTCTTTTTTTTAGATGTAATGTCTTCACAGAAGCAACCAAGCACTCATTAAGTAGATGGTAAAAACACACTTGTTATACCAATCTGATAACAACACAAAGTTACCACACCTGACTTCCTGTTGGCCCACTCATATATAGACAATATGACGAAGTCAGTTTAAGACACGATGGCCGATCCCTTCCACGAATGTGTAGCCAACCGAAAAGCTACCGGCCTATAATCCACGAGGCAAAGTTGACCAGGTTACCTTCGCTGAGATCAACGCAAAATCAGTCCGTCTCTCTTGAGTAGCATGTCCATGCTTGTTCGCCTTAAACGAATAGCTGTGTTCATCAGCAGGGGTGGACGAGCCAGCTCCTACCCTGAACTTCAAATCCATCCAAGTATCCATCACTACGGCAACCACAGACCTCTTCAAGCTGCGTGACTCATTGACACGACCATCAAAGATTCTGATTTCTTCAGGCAACTCGCTTACAAAACAACCGAGACAGAGATCGAAACTCCTCTGCACGTCTGATATGAGAATTTCTATGGTCGCCTCGACTGCACTGTCAAGACGTGATGCGGTCATGTCGACTGCGCCACAATCGCCGTCGATTCGACTCGTCAAGGCAAGGCAATTGCTTGTGTCTATGTCATCCATGATTGCTACAACGTCAATCAGCTTTAGATCATCTTGTTCTTGTTTGCCCGTCTTGATTTTCATGTCATATTCAAGTAAAATAGTGCCCAATATATGTATCCCTCGCTTAGGACCAGCCATGTTGATGAAAGAACCCTACAAATTAATGTTATTTAAAATTCATATAAAGTAAGCAATATCTAAAGCCAAATACTTGAGTTTCACTTGTAACAATGTTCACTTCAAAACCAATGTCCTAGCAATATACTAATATGCAATTTGGCACAATACAGCACAAAATACAGTATACAACCAAAAAAATAGCTAAGAAATTCGTAATATAAACATAAAACAACCAAAAGCACGACAAATATTTTTATAGCTTTTAAAATTCAAAAAATAAGTTTGTAACTTCATAAATTACTATATAAATTGTTCTAAGACATCAATGGAAGATCATAATACTAGTCCAGCTTCCTCATGCTACCTAACAAATATTAACAACAATGATTCCACCAACACATTACATATATACTTCCAAAAGATATATTGTTTCAAAAATATTGATGCTCGCAACAGAGAATTCCGGGCCAAATATATGATGTGCAGATGTGACGGCGGTAACGACAGAGGTATAGGCAGTGGCCTCTGACTTCGCAGGCTATAGCCATAGCCACCAATAGGGTAGGAGTGAGGTTTCCCCCTCGCCTCCCTATTTTGTTGGAGGAGATAGGGAACAGATTGATCTTTTACTTGTCTCAGGTTTTGCCAATCTGCTTACATAGGCCTCCGGCCAATAAACTCCATAATTCAAGCCTAAATTATCTCAATCAAATCTTCTACTAGCCTATCCTTGGCCACTTTCCTGGCCGGCTGGCGCCTTGGCCCTCTTTCCTTTCCTTGTGTACTGGTTGCCCCACATAACAGCAGACAATATATGAGTTACTCCCTCAGTTCTAAATTATAAGTTGCTTTGATTTTTTTTAGTACATCCATTTTGCTATGCATCTAGATATAATATAATGTCTAGATGCATAACAAAATGAATGAACCAAAAAAGTTAAAGCGACTTATAATTTGGAACGGAGGGAGTAACTAATGGGAGCTTACGGTGTTCTAGGTGGCAGGCAGTCACATACGTTAGCGTTGATGTCCTTGAAGAAGGCTTCATGTTGTGGGCCAAAGATTGCTAAATTGTCGACTACTCTTTATTTTTGAAGTACAAAAAAAAACCCTTAAACGCTAGCAGCCCCAACAGGACACCCAGCAATCACAAAGAACACACTCGTGCACAGTGGTTTGGACTTTGGAAGCTCGAAAATGACTTAGGGCATGTACAACCCGCATATGGGGTTCGTCTCTAAGTACCTCAAATCTATCATATAGATAGGTATAAAGATAGGTCATACAACCCATAAACAGGGTCCGTCTCTAAGCTATTTAATGCTTTACATGTAGCTAGGATTTACACCGCATACACCATTTTATTATGTGGCTATTTGATAGAAAATATATCAAGGATAAATAAGAGCAACATGATACCAAAGAAAGCATGCCATATAGGAACATCCCGAGTTGCCACTGCTTCAAAGATCATAGTAGCAAAGCTCTATTCACATTAAAAAATAGTAATGCACCATAATCAGACAACAGCTAGCATCCTGATAGAATAGCAGCACATTTAGAAAATAGCAGCACATATAGGATAAAGTTCACATTCAGATAGGATAAAGTTCCTGGACAGTAGGATAATAGTTGCTACAACATTCATAGCTGCAAGTCCTCATAGCCCAGGGTTTTGCAATAAAGCTAACAGGATGATGATGTTCATAGCCGTTCACAGCAAGCTTAATTTCAATCTCCACGGCAGCAGTCTTCACAGCAACTTTACATCAGCTTCACACTGTACACATTCAGAAAAATAGCACATTCAGAAAAATCACAGTGCTCACATGCTTGCTCTAAGTGAAGATTCAGAAAACTAGCTCACAAAATTGGCACTCAACTGAAGATAGGATCATAGTAGTACTATATGCAGATTTAACTATATCTGGTCTAGCATCTAGCCCTGGCGTAAGCATCACTGTAAACAAAGGGGGTGCACATCAAAGAAATCTTAAACTGATAGCATATAGCAATCGAAGCAAATACTAGTAGGTACTATAAGCAGCAGCACGCATCTCTGTCAAAGTTGGGGAAGCCGCCTCCGCTGAATCCATCGATGGACGATGGCGCCGTGTCTCTGTCAAACATATTTGAGCTTCGATTGCACTGTCAAACAAAATAGCGCATCTCTGTCAAACAATCCCAGGGACTGACACTGACCTGCTCAGGGCGGAGCTCACCCGCGTGGCTCCCGGTGGCCAGGGCGGAGCGGCGGAGGTTGCCTGCGCGGCTCACGACGGCCGGGGCAGAGCTCACCCGTTCGCAGCCCACGGTGCGTGGAGCTGGCCCGCACGTCCCGCGGCGGCATGGCGGAGGTCGGCGCGAGCAGCTTGCAGCGCGGCCCGCGGCGGCCGCGGCGGAGGTCGCCGTGCGCAGCCCACGGCGCGGCGGAGCTCGACTGCGCTGCTCGCAACGGCTAGGACGCCCAACATCCCCCCACGCGCGCGAATACCAGATTCAGTGTGTGCCCGCGTGGGATCCGCATCCTTCGGCGAGTCGAGAAGACGACTCCTACAACGCTGCTTCAGCAGGCGATTCGGCTTCGGAGCACGGGCCCTCGCCGTCGCCTCGCGAGGCGACGGGGCAACCGTCTGCAAGCTGAACGAGGGTGTATTTTGCAAAAACGGTAACAAAGAGATGGGGGAAGAGACGCCGTTGTACGTGCCCTTAGCATTTTCTGATTTTTCAGCACTACATATACATAGCCATGAATAATCACCCTTTTATTGTCCCTAACCACTAAGCTAAAATCCTGCTGGCACTAATTTCTCTGAACCTGGATTAGGTAGCACAGAAGGTTTATTGCTGAAACCCCTAAACTTCCAAACCTTGGGTAGTCCAGGCCTGGTTCCGCCACTGTTTATAAATTATAACAGAGTACACCCTCCATTGTTTTTATGTAAGTAGCAACCCAGAGTCGAAAACTTCGATCAAAGTTTGTTGGAGCACATGATACTTAGTTTCATCATTTAGATCTGTTGTTCCCATAGTAAATCACCATTTCACAATATAAGACCTTGGTATGACAGTGGGCTTATAAAATCTAAAGTACTATGTTGCAATTCTCAGACATATTAATCACATGGAAGCATCTTTTTGCAGCTAACACCAAGTTACATGGGGTATATTAACGCAGGAGCAGCCTATGCCTCTTAAATAATTGAAGAACATAGTAAATACAACATTCACTCTATCTCAACTTCAATGATATAAAAGAGATTAAGTGGCTGTATGCCATCGAGTATGTATGGATCCAATCTCAAACGATCTATATGCAAGTGAGTTTGGCCTTAAATTGTGAAATAACTTAAGTAATTTAAAACAAGGAATAAGTCAACCACTCAAGTATTGCGATTCACATACTTAACCCATTGAAAAAAAACGTCAGATTCTGAAATTGCCTCCGGAGATTGTATTGAATACTTTAAATTACTAGATACATGGTCTATACTTGAGGGGATTGAGTAGACAAGCACCAATACCTGGGGTTGTTACTAGACTTTTTCCTTGAAATAATTGCAGATAAGTATGGATGCGCACCTGCTCCACGATGATGGGATCATCCCTGATAACATTGACCACATAATTAAGTAATGGATCAAGTTCATCCCGTACTGCTATGTATCAATACAGTTCAACTGAAGCACACTCCACAGGAATTTTAGCCAACTTTAAAGAGAAAATTTGCAACATGCGAGAAGTTGTGTGCACTGTGCAAGTTCCATCACTGATATTGTAATTTGCTGGACCTGATAACATCATTGCCTCCAAACGAGCTTTCAAAAGAAAAAAGAACACAAGTTATATTGTGATAGGAAATCAATCACTAAACAAGTACTTGTCATATGAAAAGTACACATGCCACTAGAGGATTCCATGGCCCTATTGAAAATTTCATTTCATATAGGTGGGAACTATCTATGTTATTTTTATTAGGGAAATTTCGCTCCCTTAGAAACGTTTCCTTTCAGGTAAACCCAAAGAATAAGAGAGTAATACTTAATCACCTCATAAAGAAGAAAGATCCATTGTACTCCCCCAAAGTATTTCATAACCCTCTAAACTATTTCTCGATTTACTGTACAGCTATACCCCAACAACTATTAAAACAAGGCATTGGGCCCTTAACAAAATTTGTGTTCTTCTATTTCTCTTTCTAGAAGTTCACTTATAAGTTAACACTTTCTAGACAATTGGGAAACTTTAAGGACACCAAATGTTACAAACTCCAATCTGTGAAGCCACAATGGTTACATGCCTCTTACTCTGTAAAGACCTAATAATGCAATCCCTTAGTTACATTTGATAATATTTCATTGAAGATGTAGCAACACAAGGAATGGCGATGATCTATGCTTGACACAGCACACAGTTCCATGGATAATTAATTGAAGCCCCCAACATTCAGATAGGCACAGGAGGGGTAAGCTCCATTCAAGTAAACAAAGTAAAAGCAAACATTAACCTTGGTTCTGCAGAGAATATATACCAGTTGATCTTATAACCTGGAAAATGTAAATAAAAATGAGAAAAAAACATACCAATCACTTACTCTCGTTACGGTCTGCAATATGGTACTCTTTTTTCCATATACACGAGCCCTGGAAAATAGAACCATCACGGTGGCCGCTTGCTGGAAGTATAAACATAGGGGCTACAGAGTCAGCATGGCATGGAGGAGGGTTCTCTGCTACACAACTTGCATCTTCTTCCTCATCACTGGACAGCTTACAGCCTCTTGGGTCCACAGCTCCTCCTGCTGTATCATCAGGTTCGCCATCAATGACCTCCAAGGTAGCAGCATCTTCATTGCAGAAAATAACATCAACACTTGCTCTCCTCTCATCTTCACCATGGGCAGCATAACGAGTAATGAACTCCTTGGGAGAAGGGATGTGCGGTCGCCTATCGTGTTTACCCGGTTCGTCCTCGCCTCTTATCCCACAATCGCTGGCCATGTTCCGATAACCATGAGTAAATCTATCACAAAAGGACAAACCAGATGGTTTTCTGGTAATGCTCCTACTCGAACGTCCGATGTTTCGGACACGCGTCAGAAAACGATTCGACCGACGTCTCGTCTTATCCGCCCGCTCGACGCCCACCCCATCCCCATCCCGTGTCCGCGTGCTTCACTTCTCTCGCTCTTCTCGCCCTCTCCTCCTCCCAGCTCCTCCACTCTCTCGCTCTGCTCGCGCGCCGCCGCCCCTCCCTCCCTCCGCGACATACATGCCGCGACGGCGGTGGCTTCCGGCGAGCCGCCCCTCCCTCCCTTCCTCCGTCCCTCCCTCCCTCCCTCCATGACCTCCATGCCACCAGAGAGGAGGGCGGTGGGGGCGGCTTCCGTCGAACTACCCCTCCCTCCCTCCCTCGCTCTGCGACCTCCATGCAACCGGAGAGGAGGGCGACGGCGGCGGCTTCCGGCGAGGTAGGTGGGTCCTTCTCTGGATCTGAGCCCTCATTCTCCTCCTCCTCCTCTCTCCTTCCACCTCATCTTGATTTGAGCTCTCCTCCTCCTCCTCTGGATCTGAGGGACGCGGCGGTGGCTAGGGTTCCGGCGAGCTCTATTGCAGTAGGCTTGCTTTACTGTTGCAACAAATAATATTTCTTTATTGCATTAGTTTTTTTATGTTGCATCTCGCATTGAGCCTTTTATTTATGTTGTTGCAATAGTGTCGTTTTGCTGTTGCAACAAGCAATATTTCTTTGTTGCATTAGTCTTTTTTTTTTCTAATGTTGCATCTCGCATTGCATTTTTGTTTCTGTTGTTGCAATAGTGTTGTTTCGCTGTTGCAACAAGTTTTTTTCTTTGTTGCATTGGTCTTTTCTTCCCTGATGTTGCATCTCGCACTGTGCTTTTGTTTTCTGTTGTTGCAGTAGCTTTGGTTTGCTGTTGCAATAAGTAATTTTTCTTTGTTGCATTAGTCTTTTTTTTCTGATGTTGTATCTCGCATTGCGCTTTTGTTTCTGTTGTTGCATTAGCTTTGGTTTGCCGTTGCAAGAAGTATTTTTTCTTTGTTGCATTAGTATTTTTTTTTTCTGATGTTGCATCTCGTATTGCAGTAGCTTTGTTGTGTTGTTGCAGTCGCTCTTTTTCTGATGTTGCAGTAGACTTGTTCTGATGTTTCACCTCGTATTGCACTTTGTTTGATGTTGCAAACAATTTTCTGATGGGAGTGCATTGGGGGCGGGCGAGGTTTGGGGCGAATGGGAAACCTGTTCTATTCGATCCGTTCCGTGCGCGGGGGTGGGCGAGGTTGGGGGCGGGCGGGTTCCGTGCGCGTTGGGGGCGGGCGGGTTCCGTGGGCGGGGAGCGGAGGAAGGGCGGTTCCGATCTCAGTTCTGTTCCGTGCGGGCGGGTGGGCGTGATCCCATGCGGGAGGGCGAGGCGCGGTACGAAGGGCTCGGCGTCCTTGCGTCCACGGCACCGTCCGATGGATCGGTATCTATCGGACGTCTGGGCGCCAGATGTCGTCAGTCAGGAATCGGAATCGTAATGTATTAAGTCTAATCCTGAAATTGATTTCTATTTTTTTTACAGAAACTAAAGGCGAAAACTTTAGCATCAGGACAGAGAACACACCGTGGAACATGAACATGACAAGCAGTTGGATCGGGAGGCGCCATGGGTGGAGGAGCTTCAGCTTCTCGTCGTGCAAGCGCTAGTGACCACCAGCGAGGGACAGAGAAGATGGAAGAGAAGGGGGGCCGCGAGGGAGAGGAGAGGCGGTGCATTTTTGGGGACAGGAGAGTGGCGATGCTAGGGTGTCGGATGCGAGAGGATCGTCGGAGGAGACGACGACAAGCGGGTCGTGCCGACCGGCTCCAACCCCTTGCACAACCGATGACAAGATCGCCCGGGCTTTCGCACTTTGCAGCCAAGGACATGGGGATTTACTAGTATGCGACGTAGGAACTAGTGGTATCGGCGTTCATTAGAGATCAGTTCCTGATCAAAACTGAACTGACGAATTGTAAGCCACGGTTTGGAACGCTGGAAATTTGGTGGGATTTATAAGGAAATTGCACGTTTCTCCTGTGAAATTCTTGCGCTCCGATCCAAACAAGATCTCAAGATTGGGAAAACATAGTTTCCTTTTATCTCCTCTGAATCATGCAGCATGCATGCATCAACATTGTAGGAGCACATACTACATACTCCTTTTTTAAGGAGAATTCTTTGCTTAGAGCATCTCCGAGAGTTCCCTAAACATTCTCCTAATTCATATTTTTTAGAAAGATGGGGAAAAACCCCTTTCCAACAACTCCTAATATTTACTCCTAATTTTTTAGGACTTGGGAAATTCCTCCCCCATCCGCGTAATTTTACGCGCTGCTCCTGTCGCGCGTATCTGTCCCCTGCGAGCGAGCACGGCGGGGCGCTGGTCTCCACCACCTGCCACACGCGCATCACGCTGTCCTCGCCGGCGCTGGCCAGCCGCCGCCCGTCCGCGCTGAACTTGATGCTCCAGATGGACACCTCGTGCGCCTGGATCTCCTGGCACATGTAGAGCCCGGTGAGCTCCTTGCTTGACTTGCCGTACTGGTGCACCTTGAGCCGCTCGCTGTGGCCGGCGGCGCGGCCCCCGCGGAGGCATTGCTGGTGGAGACTGACTTGGGCACGGCCGCAGCCGTGGACGCGACGCCCGACTTGGTGTTGGTTTCCTTGTCCTGCATGAACCCTATGGCCACAGACTTGATGTTCTTGAGCCAGCCGCCCTTCTTCTTGCTCCCAGCGGCCTTGTCGGCCTTGGGTGGCACGCCGCCGCCGGTGGGCAGCAGCGCGGGCTGGTGCTGGATCGTGCCACGCCGCATGAGCTTCATGATCGGGGTGTTGCTGATGAACTTCTCGATCTCCTCCAGCCCCAGCACGCCCGTATGGTTGCTCGTCATCGGAAGGGAAGTCGGCCTCGAGGTGCAGGCCGGAAGGCATGCGGTCCAGGCAGTGGAAGAAGGCCTCCTTGTCGCCGCCGTCGCCACCACCGCTCATCTCGACGCCGTGTTGGTGGTGGTGGTACGAGATGTAGGCCTCAAATTTGATGTTTAATGACATTTATTAAAAACTCTTGGAGATGACTATCTTTTCACCTTCTAATATCTTTTTAGGAGTTGCCAAACTATAAGTTTTTAGGAGAAAAAATTAGAGAACTCTTGGAGATGCTCTTATATTGAAAGCAAATAGTTTTGCAGAACAGTTGGCGGGGATACCAGCAGCAACAAAGCATCTATAATTAGGGCTCGTTTGGTAGGGCTTCAGATTCTTGCAGAAACGTTTCAGATCCAGATTCTTTGAAGAAACATTTCGGGTGATGAATCGGAATCACTTTACGAAATCGTTTGGCTGGCAATCTGGATTCCGATTAAAAAATCATTTAAATAAAAATATGTTAAAAAAATTCTAAACTTTTTTGTGGATGGAGAACTAACTTAAAATAAAAAATATTTTAACTTGTTGCACTAAAAAAGATTAACTGAAAAAAATAAACCAAAAAAAGTAAGAAGCAATGAGATGAGAATCCGTGGGGATATAGTCTCCGGTATCCATAAGACAAGACATGGACCGCACCATCAGAGGCCAGCCCACAAGATCAAGGCGTGCACGGCACTGGTTGACGTGCACCGCAAGATATCGTATAGTACCAAATAAGATACTTTCCTTATAACCTTACCCTCCAGAGTATATAAGGAGAGGCAGAGATCCCCTAGTCAATATCTACATACATCCCATATTCAATACAATACAACAAAGACACATGACGTAGGGTATTACGTCGATCAGACGGCCCGGATCTGTCTAAATTGCTGTCTCTGCGTCTTATGTCACCATCCTGTTTTTGATTACGCGCACCCCACCGATAAATCTTCCATCGTGGGATACCCCTAGGTGGACTGCCGATGATATTCTGTTTACAGTTGATGCGCCAGGTAGGGGCTGTGCGTGCTGATCTATGACGAACTGGATGAGATCTCAAGATTGACGCCGCTCGTGGCAACCTGACCTCCTGTGGCGGCATACTTCAACAGCTTATACAGGCTAGCAGACATCTCAAGTCAGACAGTACAAGCTTCTAACGCCCGACGAGAATCTGCTGCGTGCTTCAATCAACCAACAAGCAAACCAGAGGACATACGCGCATCTACAAGATTGGTCGACACTTCGCCACTTGATCGAATTCGACTCTGACTCCGGTTCACGTACGAGTTAGCAAGTTCCTACGATGGTTTACCGGTTGACGGGAAGGCTCGAGTTGGATCCGAGTCGGATCATTGGTTGTTTCCGTCACCTAAGCAAATAAGGAAGGCGTATGTACGTGGAAGCCAACTATATAGAAATTAGCTAAGGCACTTGCACATTGTGTGCGTACGCATCCATCAAGCATGCTAATACTACAGCAAGTCTTGGAGCCGTACATCTACAGCACGGCCATCCATATAGCGAACAAAGGCTGGCATGTCTACTCGGCCACGTCTCATCCACTCCCATACAACATCGTTGCTCCGATCAGTCAATGATCTCCTCGAATCTGATCTGCCTAAGGCCGATCAGAAATATAAGGATAACGTCGCTAGGATTACTTACTCTGACCATCTGCCGCGTTGCAATGAAGATCGCCTTGAAGAACAGCACCATGACGACCGCGACCGCCACCGTGACGACAGTTAGGAAAGCTCGAGCGCCGGACAATTTCGTACACGCTGGCCAGATAACACCATACGCCACCGATCAGACGCCCTGTCTAAAGCTAAGTCACTGTTTTAATATTCTTCTAAATATTCTCCAATCTTCGTATATCGCTGTAATGTTTCTCCGAACTGTTTTCTCCATGTTTGCTCTCCAAATAATTTTCCGAACCCCCGAACAGTCACGTTGATGCTCGGATGTCCCCAGAGACGGCCCGGTCTCCGGCTTCTCCCTACACGTGCACGAGCGTCTACCCTCTGTGTTATGGGTGGTCGGCAGCGGCTCCTTAGCGACACTTTGTTCTTCCTACACGCACACGGGCTCCGCGCTCCACGTTATGGTTAACGGGCTAGCTAGGGCTGGAGACTCAGCTACACACTAACTGGTCGGGCAGTTTATATTAAATATAAATACATCTTCACACCAACTGATCATTGAGCTGCATACACTATTTCATCGCCATTCCTGATTTTTCTCTAGAGTTCATATATTTTTACATCATGTACTATCCGTTCTATATATTCGTATTGCAGGATCATCGTCTAGGTGATCGGACCACTTGGTGCTCGGACTTCTCCACCGATCAACTGGTCGGACCGCTAGGTTCATGGACTTCATCGCCGACCAGTTGATCGGAATGTTCGCCGATCGCTTCTACTCAATGCTCACTTCGTCGCCGACCAGTTGACTAGACTGTTAGCCGCTCGTGCTTCATCACCAGCTACGTCGGTTACTCCTCGGCGCTCGGATTCTTCGTGCTCGTGGACCAAGTGGTCACACTTCATGCCACTTCACCTTGCGGACATCGCTAGCTACGTCGGGGACTCCTCGGTGCTCGGACATCACCAGCTACACTGAGGACTCCTCGGTGCTCGGACATCGCCAGCTACATCGGGGACTCATCGGTGCTCGGACATCGCCAACTACGCCGATGACTCCTCGGTGTTCGGACGTCGCTAGCTATGTCGGAGACTCCTCGGTGCTTGGACATCGCCAGCTACGCCAGGAACTCCTCGGTGTTTGGACTTCGCCAGCTACGCCGGGGACTCCTCGGTGCTCGGACGTCGCCAGCTACGCCGGGAGCTCCTCGGTGCTCGGACATCGCCAGCTACGCCGGGTACTCCTCGGTGTTCGAACATCGCCAGCTACGCCGGGAACTTCTCAATGCTCGGACATCGCCAGCTACGCTGAGGAGTCCTCGGTGCTACTCCTCAGTGTTCGGACATCGCTAGCTACGCCGAGGACTCCTCGGTGCTCGGACGTCGCCAGCTACGCCGGGAACTCGTTGGTGCTCGGACATCGCCAGCTACATCGGGGACTCCTCGGTGCTCGGACGTCGCCAGCTACACCGGGAACTCGTTGGTGCTCGGACATCATCAGCTACGCCGGGGACTCCTCGGTGCTCGGACATCGCCAGCTACGCTGGGAAATCCTCGGTGCTCGGACATCGCTAGCTATGCCGGGAACTCCTCGGTGATCGGACGTCGCCAGCTATGCCGGGGACTCCTCAGTGCTCGGACATCGCCAGCTACGCCAGGGACTCCTCGTTGTTCGAGCATCGCCAGCTACACCGGGAACTCCTCGGCGCTCAGACATCGCCAGCTACGCCAGGGACTCCCTTGGTGGTCAGATCTTGCTATGTCTCATAGGTGTGTTATCAAGCTGCTCCATGCTGTTCGGATCAGGGTGCTGATCTTGGGCAGCACGTCTGGGGTTTTGATACGCGCATGTTAGATGACATCGGTAAGCTTTCAGACTTCTTTTTCTTTGACCCTGCTACAAGATTTATTCTTCATCTTTTAGCAGGCTCGGGGACTAAGTGGGCACACTTCACCTTACGGTGAATGTGCGCTTTTTAATTCAGGGCTCCGCCCGTGGACTGGTTGACTGCTCGGCCGGTCTTTTGCCTTTCTTCTACTTTCTGACCCTGGCACCACATGACTACGTCACCTACTGTCAGGCTCGGGGACTAGCTGTGGGGGTATGGCCCCCGATATCCACAAGACAAGACATGTGCCGCACCATCAGAGATGGCCCAGCCTACAAGATCAAGGCGTGCACGGCACTGGTCGACGTGCACCGCAAGATATTGTATAGTACCAAATATGATACTTTTCTTGTAACCCTACCCCTCTAGAGTATATAAGGAGAGGCAGGGGTCCCATCTACATACATCATATATTTAATACAATACAACAAAGACACAGGACGTAGGGTATTACGTCGATCAGACGGCCCGAACCTATCTAAATCGCTATCTCTGCGCCTTGTGTCACCATCCGGTTCCTGATTACACGCACCTCCATCGACAAATCTACCATCACGGGATACCCCTCGGTGGACTGCCGAGCATCTTTTGTTGACAGAATCTGTGCGAAACTAGCCTTCAGTCATTTCGCAAGCGTATGTTGAAACGGTGAAACGTTTCGGTTTCGAATCAGTTGCTGAAAAGGCCGTTTGGAAGTGATTCTGGTGATTCTCATCAGAAACTGAAACGTTTCTCCCATCCAAACGGGGCCTTATAGTAACAAGGCTATCCTATTATAAGTTTCACTAGATTTCATCAATATCAGATAGTAGGCTTAGTACCAGGGGTGAAGTTCTTGATCCAGTTAAGCATTTTGGCCCTGTTCGCTTGTCTTATGAGCCGTACTTTTTTAGCGCACGAATAGTATTTTTATCTAATAATAAATCAGCGAACAATACTTTTAGCCATGGCTTGTCTGCCATCCTTCCACATCGTGTCCCGATCCTCCCCTTTCAGCAATGGGATTCACTTCTGCATAAAAGAAATGCACAAGAACATAACTTCAGTTGGCTTGTCAGATAAGTGCTTCTCCATCGTCATTTTGTTTCGGAGATTTTTTTTTTGGCGACGAAAGAAGAATTATATTAGATAATAGTCGGGTACATCAACACATTATAAGCACTCTGGATTACATAAATATTCAAAAATTGATTTTTCATCTAAATTGTACCCACGTTGTGAATAGCTCAAAATCTCAAAAAACCTATACGACGATTTGCAGTATGAATGATCGCACAGGCAAACACTCGGCAAAAGGCCTGTGAATAGATGCCCAACGAACGACAACCAACATTCATATAGGCAGAGTTGAGAAACTTCTTCTTTCTAATATGTTCTTCTTTCTACCACTGAAAAATGAGGAAGACTGATCTAAAACTTATTCTTCCTAGTCTTTCATCGTGGCCAGATCTAACCATAACAAAACAGAGAAGAGACTAGAAAAAAAATATTCTATGACGCCCAGATGAGCATGCTACAGTATCTCCAAGAATACCAAAAACAATCTCCTAATCTAAGATTTTTAGCACCGAACCTACCACGTATCACAACCTGAAAACCATCCATAGAAAAAGCCAAAATCAATCAAACTTGACGGACCATTTCATTGAATGACGGTGGGTTCTCAAATCTCATAAATTGTTCTTTTTTTATCTTAATGGCCTTGTTCGTTTATCTTATAATCCATCTTTTTTAGCTTATTTTTTCAGCCAAAACATTGTTTTTCTCTCACAACAAATTAGCCGGAATAGTGTTTCGACTTGTTTTTTCAGCGAAGCCAACAGGACCAATAAATTCTCCTTTTCCATCGTACTACCCATCTACAACATAAAAGAACACACCATTACCTCTAAGTCATTTGCACCAAACTTGGTATTTACGAACAAGTATAACTCACAAGATCAGTTGCAAACCCACATTACTATGTTCATCTCCGAAAATCCTAGTAGATCAGCTTTAAACCTTGCACACTCATTACTACAAAAATGATTTGGCGAGGCAGACCAAAATATTAGCGGAGGCGGGCACATCTAGCGACCGTCTATGTAAATAGTTAGGAGAGCTCCAGGAAAATGCCTGCCTCCCAAAACCAGTTACGGAGGCCAGCGTCCTAAGACGACCGCCTCTGAAAATCATCGATTAACGGAACATCCGTCTCCGTAATCAATTTTTGGAGGCGGGCAACTTAAGACGTCCACCTCCGTTAATCGATGATTTTCAAACACGGACGTTCTAAGAGTCTTTCTCCTAAAATCGATTTACGGGCCTTGGTAAATAGTCTTTCTCCAAAAAATAATTCATAATCTTTTCATATGAACTTCGATGAAAACAAACTTTATATCAAAATTGTAGTCCTCAATGTTATCTACAACTTTGTTGTTAAAAAGTTTTTGAATTGAAGCTGTTTAGTATCCCAAAATGTTGTTGTCAGTTTACAGATTTTTAAATTTAAAATTTAAAATTATCAAACAATCTCGGTTGTTGACAAGGTCTATATGAAAGTTATAGTTCTCAATAAAATCTACAACTTTATAGTTAAAAAGTTTTTTATTTAAATTTGTTTAAAGTCCCAAATATGTGTTCAAAGGTTATAGATTTTAAAATTTAAAATTTAGAATACCAAAGTTGTAGTGGCCGATGTAAGCTACATGATTGATTTTGACAAGTTTTTTATTTAAAGTCGTTTAGAGTCTTAAATGTGTGTTTTAAATTCTGTAGCACCCGATTTTAAGAACAAAATCAGATAGCACCATATGTGAGCCCAGAAAGTCAAATCTCACATATAGCTACAAATAAGGGTAAAGATCTAATTCCACAGGAACAACCGAGTGGTTGATCACAAGCCTAATTCCTCTAAACTCTAGCAATCTGGTACCCATCCAAGATTTTTTTAAAAATTTAAAAAATAAAGCAAGCGTAAGTACATGTCGTACTCAACAAATATAATATAGGGTTCATGAGGCTCAAAAGACTGACACTGGTTAACTACGATTAGCTTTTAATGAGTCATGGTTTTAGCAGTAGGGTGGCAACAAGTTTATCCACAAGTCCACATAAACACATGATCAGGTAAACATGAATAATGAATAACATAAATAGTAATCATTAGTGTGCATCTATGTTAGGGACCGAATACTGAGGTACCCAAAGATGTGGAACTAATAACCATCAAATATTGATGCTTCCGAACAGACGAGAGCGTATCTACACTTATTGCCCATACAAACGAAGATTGGTTGTGCCTCGCTCGACCCCTAAGGGTTGGCTCCGCCTGGCCTGACCCCCGAGGGCTGGACTCCGATTCACCCGATGACCGAGGGCAGGCTCCGCCTCGCTTGATGTCCAAGGATTGGCTATGCCTCACCAAACGGCTGAGGGTTGGCTCTGCCTCACCCGACGTCTGGGGGCTGGCTTCGCCTCACCCGACTTTCAAGGGCAGGCTCCACCTTACCCGACGTCCGAGGACTGGCTCCACCTCGCCCAATGGCTGAGGGCCGGCTCTGCCTCGCTCGACGTCTGAGGGCAGGCTCCGCTTTGCTCGATGTCCCGGGGCTGGCTCCGCCTCGCCCGATGTCCGAGGGTAGGCTCCGCTTCGTCCGATGTCCCGAGGCTAGCTCCGCCTCGCCCGATGTCCAAGGGCAGACGCCGCCTCGTCCGACATTCGAGGGCAGGCTCTGCTTGGCCCGATGTCCCAGGCGTCTACACCCTCCTCCTTCATAAATGATGAGCATAGGGTAAGACAAGACACTCAGGTCAACCACAGTACCGAGGACCATACCCTGCATACCTATAGGAATGTACCACCAGGATATGATGGGACTGGCACTTTAAGCTCTTCCAGGCATGACAGAACCAAAATAGTGTTGTAGACGCCGACTTTTGCCTTACAGTGTTGTGGGCGCCGCCATCAGCCCTTGGACGCGGACCCTGATATAAGCACACGACAACCACTACAACCCAGGAGGGAACTCACATCATCTACAGTGATGGACGTATGGTCACTTTCCTATCTGCTCTCCGTAGGGTCATGGCTCGGCACCCTAGCACGCCGCACCGTCTACCGGAGTAGGATGGGACACAACCACTTACTAAACGAAGCTAGAGCATGGCCCTATGAGGATCAATGAACATGCTATCCCTAGCACCGTCTGCTATGTCAGCAGGGTAGGCTCAAGGGAAAAGGAAGACCTGGCACCTTCGAAGGTCCTTCTCTACCTCTAGTTTTTCCGCTTTATCCTATCTGTAATCCCTGCTCCCCCTTGGTCTATAAAAGGGAGGACAGGGCACCCCACTAAGGGGACGGATCGATTCCACACACAACACATCACTTAACACACAGCCAAGCAGCAACCGAACTCTTGGAATCCTTTCGACCTTTCAATCAGAGACTTGGGACTTGTCCCTCTCTCGATCATTTTGTACCCCCGACTACGAACCATCCGGGCCTAACGCGCAATAAATACAAATTTACTAGTTGGTATTTACTCAAAACACTGACAGTTGGTGCGCCAAGTATGGGACCTTTGCGCGTTCTGACGATAAACTTTAGGCCACGGATGGCTAGCCACGATATCAGCTAGGTCCCAAGCGTGCACGTGCACTTTGGGAGCCTAGACTTCATCATTATGGTGGAAGGATAGTTGGCATTGGCTCATGCCGCCATCCAATCTCTCCCCTCCATCGACCTCAACCACAAGAGGCTTGAGCACCAGCTTGGTGTCTCCCTTGGACCCCAGAAGTCCAGGGAGGACCAGCACTACCTCACCCTTTCTGACGCCAATGACATGACATGGTTTTCTAGAGGAGGGTCCCTCTCTCCGGAACACCACATACGGAGCGCCCCGACAGCGCTTCCGTTCGGTCTCCGCAACGCTACGGCAACCGTTAGCCACCTTGTGGCACGACACATGGTTCGGCCACCCATGAACAACGAGTTTATGGGGTTGATCGAACACATCATGGAATCCCTCCACAACCTCCTCACAGAGGGGCCAGGGGCGTCCTCTAGCTCTGACTCTAGTAGGGGGAGCCATCACCCCACTCAGGAATGCTTCATGATGGGTAATCCTGAGGGACAAGTCGAAAGCATCTCCGTAGAGGAGGCTATCCCGGTGGGGAACCTCGGTAGTGAAACCAAAGGACAGATAGCGGCTCCACCTTGCATGGGGGTGGAGCAGTTGAAAGCCCAAAAGCGAGAGATCAAGGAAGCTAGAATCAAGCTTGTGCAGGAATGCACAGAGGTTGATTGGGAGATCGAGCACCGCAGAGACGGTGGGCACGCACGCGCCATGGCCCGTGATATGAACCAAAGGATCATCGCCGACGATGAAGCCCTTCCTCGCTTTGCCCGAGTGAGCCAGAACATTACTGCTACGATGGCCTTGCTCCATGGCCTTCTAGAGGCCGCAACGCCCAAGGATCGTCAGGCCCACCATGAGATTCGCACGCTACTCGAGCGTGCGGTGGCGTAGCAGGCTAAGAGGTCCCTATCTCGATGACGCGAGCTCGACACCAGCCAGTGCACAACCTCGACACACCCCACTAGGGATGCGTTAGTCCACTAGGCACCATAAGGTGGTAGGCAGCGCACTACAGTCCTGATGCATCAGCGTCTTGGCCACAACCGTGACGCACGCAGCACTCTCAATGCCTGCAGACACACCTATAGCGAACCAAGAGCACTCTCAATGCCCGCAAATGCACGCTATCATCCTCATCACGGCGGATGCTATGATAGTGGTGAGGACTAGAGCCTGAGCCTCGGCCTGCCAGGCCCTTAGGCCTTCGGTCGACACATCCTCAACGCTGCTTTTCCACCAAGGTACCGACCACCTACCAATATCCCTAAGTACTCTAGGGAGACAAACCCTGAACTTTGGCTCAAAGACTATTGGCTTGCCTGCCAAGCAAGTGGTGTGGATAATGATGACTTCATTATCCACAACATTCTACTATTCTTAGCTGATCCAGAGTTTAGAGTTGGGCGGATCTGAAGGAGATCTTTGTGGGGAACTTCTAGGGCACATACAAGTGCCCTGGTAACCCATGGGACCTCAAGAACTGCCATTAGAAGGCCGGTGAGACCCTCTATGGGTACATCTGGTGCTTCTCCTAGCAGTGCAATAAGGTCCCTAATGTCGCCAACGCTGACATTATAGGAGCCTTCCTATCTGGGACTACCTATGAGTCATTGGTTCATAAGCTAGGACTCAAGGGCCCACGAACCACCAACAAACTCTTGGACATTGCCACTAGCCATGCCTCAGGAGAAGAGGCAGTCAGAGCGATCTTTGATTGTCTCGAGGGCAAGGTAAGGTGGGACGAGGGCACCGGTAAAGGCACCTCCAATTGTTCTGCTAAAAGGAAGAACAAGAAGCAACGGCGCAAGGACTTGCTCGTGGCCGCTACTAACCGCAAGGGTGGTTAGAAGCCTGCAAAGGGTGCTCTGAATCACTTTGAGAAACTACTCGAGGGGCCATGCTCGAAACCATGCCTTCTTAGTTAAGCATCTACTCAAGGATTGCAGCCTCATATGACGGTTCTTGTCTAGAGGCTCTAACAAAGGGGAGCACGAAAAGGACCCTATCCCCACTACGGATGACATCAAGGAGAAGGACGATGACTTTCTAATGCTAGACAACTGCCTTATGATCTTTGGAGGATCAACAGCCTATGACTCCAAACATCATCAGAAGGTCGCATGCCACGAGGTATACATGGCTGAACCAGTGACACCTCCCTTCCTTTGGTGGTCAGAGTTCACCATAACCTTTGATTGGACTGACCATCCGGATAGCGTCCCGCACGTAGGGAGATATCTTCTTATGGTTGACCTGATCATTGGTCCAAAGTGACTCACCAAAGTACTAATGGATGGAGGTAGTGGCCTCAACATCATGTATGCCAAGATGCTCGATGAGATGGGCATCGACTGGACATGCCTCCACCCGACCCGAGCACCTTTTCATGGCATCATGCCTAGGAAGCAGGCCATGCCACTTGAGCAGATCGATCTACCCATTACCTTCAGAGATTAGTTCAATTACAGGACTGAAACCCTCACCTTCGAGGTGGTTGGGTTACCCAAAACTTTCCACGCCATCCTAGTACATCCATGCTACACGAAGTTCATGGCCATCCCAAACTATACATACCTCAAGCTAAAGATACCGGGCCCCCATGGGGTCATCACCATTGGCACCTCCTTCTAGTGCGCCTATGAGTGTGAGGTCGAGTGCTGCGGTCACGCTGCAACAATCGTTGCCTCCAGGGAGCTCGCCACCCTCAAGGAGGAGGTCACCAAAGAATCATCCGACGCTAAGAAGTCAACCGGGTCATTCGAGTCGGTAGGGGGCTCTAAAGAAGTCCTCATAGACCACGAGAGCACCAAGGGCAAAACAATATGCATTGGTACCACGCTTTCCTCTGAATAGGAAAGTGCGTTCATTGACTTCCTCTATGACAACAAAGACATCTTTGCGTGGAAACCCTCAGATATGCTAGGCATTCCGAGGGAGGTCGCCGAGCATACCTTGAAGGTCCACCCAGGCTCCAAGCCAGTGAAGCAACATCTATGTCGCTTAGACAAGGAGAAACGCAGGGCCATCGGTGAAGAGATAGCAAAACTATCGACTACCGGATTCATCAGGGAAGTATACCACCCAGAGTGGTTAGCTAATCCTGTTCTTATACGAAAGAAGAGTGGGAAATGGAGGATGTGTATAGACTATACGGGTCTCAACAAGGCATGCCCAAAGGATCCATTTCCTTTGCCGCGCATAGACCAAATAGTCGACTCTATCTTGAGGTGCGAAACCCTCTGCTTCCTTGATGCGTACTTCGGGTACCACCAAATTATGATGAAAGAGTCTAACTAGCTCATGACATCTTTCATCACCCCCTTCAGAATGTTCTGTTATGTCTTGATGCCATCTGGTCTAAAGAACGCTGGGGCTACGTACCAACGCTGTATGCTCAAATGCTTCGGGGACCTCATTGGGTGGACCATTGAGGCCTATGTTGATGACATCGTAGTTAAGTCCAAATGGGCTGACCACCTTGTTGCCAATCTTGAGCAGACCTTTGCAAAACTCAGAGTGAATGGCATCAAACTCAATCCCAAGAAGTGTGTTTTCAAGGTCCCGAGGGGCATGCTGCTTGGCTTCATTGTCTTCAAGCATGGCATTGAAGCCAACCTAGAGAAAATCTTAGCCATCACAATTATGGGCTCGATTTAGAACATAAAGGGGGTTTAGCGAGTGATAGGGTGCCTCGCCACACTCAGCCGATTCATCTCGTGCCTCAGCAAATGAGGTCTCCCCCTTTATCACCTCCTGAATAAAGCCAACCACTTTGAGTGGACATCCGAGGCCTAGGAGGCACTTGACATGGTCAAACTACTTATGACAAAGGCTTCGATCTTAGTTCCTCCAACCAATGGAGAATCCCTTCTACTATACATAGTGGCCACCACGCAAGTGGTCAGCGCCGCCCTGGTAGTGGAGCAGGAAGAAGAGGGGCACGCCCTCAAGGTGCAGTGCCCTATGTACTTCATCAGCAAGGTACTATCCGACTCTAAGACCCGTTACTCCCAAATCCAAAAGCTCCTATATGCCATCCTCATCACCAAGAGGAAGCTACGCCACTACTTTGAGTCACACCCAGTGATGGTCGTGATGTCGTTCCCCCTCGACGAGGTCATCCAAAGCTAGGATGCCACGAGAAGAACCACAAAGTGGGTGCTCGAGTTGATGGATTAGGGCATTATGTATGCCTCCTAAACGGCGATCAAGTCCTAGGTGTTGGCTGACTTCATTGCGAAATGGATCGAGGTCCAAGCACCACCAGCGGTCATCGATCAATAGTACTAGATGATGTACTTCAATGGATCATTGATGAAGAAGGGCTCTGGTGTAGGACTGGTCTTCGTATCACCCCTCGGGGTATGCACGAGGTACATGGTCCATCTCCATTTTGCCTCATCCAATAATGTGGCTGAGTATGAAGCACTCATCAACGACCTACGCATCGCCATCGAGTTGGGCATCTGATGCCTCGACATCTAGGGTGACTCCTAGCTGGTCATCAACCAAGTCATGAAGGAGTCGAGCTATCATGATGCCAAGATGGCTGCGTACTGCCAAGAAGTCCAATAGCTGGAGGACAAATTCGATGGCCTCGAACTCAATCACATCCCAAGACGCCTCAATGAGGCAGCCAACTCGCTTGCAAAGGCGGCATCCGACCGAGAGCCAATGCCAATAGGTGTCTTCACCAGCGACCAACATAAGCCCTTGGTGTGCTATGAAGGGTCGGAGCAGGCCAATGATGGTCCGTCCGATCTAGCCTCAGGGGCTAACCAACCGATGGCTCCGTCCGGCCCTGAGGTCATGGAGCTTGAAGAGAATCCAGCAATAGAGCTCGACCCTCTGGTCGACTAGAGAACACTCTACCTCAACTACCTCCTCCGTGACACGCTACCGATGGACAAAACGGAAGATCGATGGCTCGCACGTCGCGCCAAGTCGTTCATTCTTGTAGAGGGCGAACTCTACAAACAAAGTCACACCGGGATCCTACAGCTCTACATCCCCATTGAACAGGGGAAGCATTTGCTGGGCGATATCCATGGTGGAGTCTGTGGTCACCACGCCACACCTAGAACCTTGTATGGAAATGCATTTCAATAGGGCTTCTACTGGCTCACTGTAGTAGCCGACATTGAGCAGATCGTACGCACCAGCAAATGGTGTCAGTACTATGCTTGGCAAACTCACCTCATGGCCCAGGCACTCCAGATGATCCCCATCACATGGCCTTTCTCGGTCTAGGGCTTGATCTGGTTGGGCCTCTCAAAAAGGCGCCCGAAGAATACACCCACTTGCTTGTCACCATAGACAAGTTCACAAAATGGATCAAAGCTCTACCGATCTCTGTGATCAAATCCGAGCAAGCCGTGCTGTTCTTCCTTGACATCATCCATTGCTTTGGAGTACCAAACTCCATCATTATAGATAATGGCACACAGTTTACCGATAAGAAGTTCCTTTGATTCTATGATGAAAACCACATCCGGGTCAATTAGGCCACCGTCGCGCACCCCCAAACGAATGGGCAGGTCAAGCGCGCAAACAACATGAGCCTAAGGACAACTCCCAGCCAAGCCACTGGCTACACACCTTTCTTCATGGTCTATGGTTCTAAGGCCGTCCTCTCAACCGACCTTGACTATGGAGCACCAAGGATCAGAGCATACGATGAAGAGGGAGCTGTGGCATCCCACGAAGATGCCATGGACCAGTTAGACAAAGCCCATGACATCGCCCTCCTCCACTTGGCCAAGTACCAGCAGGCGCTACATCGATACCACAACTAATGGGTGCGGGACCAAGCCTTCAATGTCAGGGACCTAGTTCTCTGCCTCGTGCAGAGCAACAAGGACAGCCACAAGCTCTCCCTGCCCTAGGAGGGGCCATATGTCATCATAGAAATACTCTGGCTAGGCGCCTACAATTTGAAAACCATCGACGATAAGGTCTTCACCAACACCTAGAACATTGAGCAGCTACGTCATTTTTACCCCTAAATAAATGCATACTTTATCTTATCAGTTTTGTCATCAAAATCCTCGATCTTTCGTGACATTCGACCCCTGCAAGTGTGAGGGGTCGGACCTCACTCGGGGGCTAGTATGAGTACATTTATCTTATAAACATTCTTTGTGCTTTCCCTCTTTCCTCATGGTAAGTCCTAAGGGCTAGGATTTCAGGAACAAAATCTGAGTATAACTGGTAGGACTACGGGAAACCCATGTCCCTACGGCTACGGTCTCCTTGCTCACTAGCGTGATCAAAATTGGCTCGCCCGTACTTTGAGATTTTTGTGACCTTAACTGCGGAAAGGGTCGAAAGGCACTGAACCTCTTTTACAAAAAGATGGAGAAGAGCTGAAAAGCTGTTTGCCGTAACAAAATTTGAGAACTTGTTCATTTTTTCACAAATTCATTGTTTACGAAGTGATTTCATCACAAAAAGGGACTAAAGTATTCTTCAATACAAAAAACTATTCCCACGGGGGCTCCCCCCCACAACATATGTGATTATATTTTCTAACCAGTTCTACTCTAAATACTACTACGGTCGCCGTGCCACGCTCTCCATCGGCAACGTCCTATCGCTCCATGGGATCCCTGAGGGCGCCGTCATCTGCAACATCGAGCACCATGTCGGTGACCATGGTGTCTTCGCTAGGGTGTCCTGGGACTTCACCATCGTGATCATCCATAACCTTGATAAATGGCACCTAGACGGGGGGCGCTGCCCACTAAAGAATGGCCGCCATGGCTGATGGATGTCTCTAACATCTCGTCAAATTTCATGAACTGGCCAATCTGAGCAGCTACAAGGGCAAAGCCCCCCATCAATGCAGTCCTAGGTGGCTTCCCCACCAACAAGGCTTGCCCGGATAAGATTGGCCAAAAGAGGTCCTTGTACGGCTCCATCCCGACGAAGGCCTCGCGGGCGTCAACAAAGCTGATGATGCTCAGCACCCTCCAGCGCACCTCCTTGTTCAGTGGAAGCGGCCCCTTCTTGGCGAAGGCGACCAAAACCATCTCATTTATGTTGGATAACCTCCAGCTCAACATCACACTTCGGATTCACAAAAGGATCTGTGAGTTCTCCTCTCCCTCGCATTACCCTCTCTCACTTAGGAACCACCATGACATGCCAACGCGCTCAGTGAATAGGAAGAAGGAGGGGAGGTGGCAACTTAGGAATAGGCGGAGGAATGGGATGAGAACTCCTCTCCCTCCCCCTATTTAAGGAGGAGACACAACAGTTAGAGAAAGGCGAAAGGTTGGGATGAAAAACCCTCTCCCTTCCCCTATTCAATGCAGATGGGAATTCGATGCTGATAGGAATTCGAGGGGATGCATCTTGACTAATGGGACGTGCCCTGCTCGATGAGACAGTGCCTAGTCAAATCGGACATGGCCCAGGTATGGCCCGCCACTACCGCGCACCAAGCGTGAGAAATAAGGTGCACCCGCATGTAGGTGACTCTTCGCTTTCCCAGGTAGGACCTGGAAGGACCCAACGATGGAACCTCCATCAAGGGGAGCCTAACAGGCCTCCTGGGTGGATCGGACAGCCTAGGCGAACGCCAAATGAATGGCCATCGAAAGATAAGCACCCTTGTTTACTTACTTTGTGTGTCAATTTTACTACCGAGCCTCTGACCCCAGCAATGGCAGGGGCATGGAGATCACTCGGGGGCTACCAAGAGTGTCTACTCGTTTATACATTCTATTCACCCGACCCCTCCTTACATTTAAAAACTAGAGGCACAATGTGTGGGTGTAAAACTTTGAGTCAAACTGGATGAACCGCTAGACCCTATGCCCTAGCGGCTATGGCATTTTTTGTTCACTAGAGTAATCAAATTGTTTGTCCCTGCACCCCTAGCTTTAGCATCTGCCTTCTCGAGAAGGGTTCAAAGGGGTCTGCCTACGGAATCTCCTTCAAGCAGAAGATGTTAGGTCACCGAAGTCAATTGAACGGCTTGGATCATCACCGAGAGACATAAAAGAAAAATTGCGATGCTTGTGTAGGTTATGCTGGCCCCATCGCAAACATTAGACCCGAACCCCATACAGACATGTTCGATAAGAGCTTCCCGTTGCTCACAACACTGAGGTAAACATCACTGACCCTCGCATTCATTTCCATTACATCGTACATTCATTCCATATATTCAAGCGTTGCATGTGCAATTGCTACATCTCAACGCTTCGCGTCGCATCATGAAGCGGTGGTCGCCTCATTCAATATGAGTGGTAACTGACCGAGGTTCAAAGGCTGGCCCACAAAGGGCTCAAGGCCGCCTCGCATCAAACAGAGCTAGGGGAGAAAAATCAAGATGAGCCCCAGCGGCCTTGCCTGACCCCGCTCAGAAGTAGATAGGAACATCTCAACCTTTCTCGTTTGATTCTAACCTCAAGCCAAACCCATAGAATCTTCATTGAGGAGAGGCCAACGGGCCACCTGAGCCTATCGAATGGCTCGAACATCTACTAGGAGGTGGGTTAAGAAGTATTGGAATGCCACATGAGGGCTCTACCGACCCTGTCAGCGAATGATGGACCCGAATTCCACACGAACGTGCCTGTTAGCAAGCTCATTGAGCATGACACTCGAGCCATCGAGGCAAGTGTCATCAGCTTAGCCCCACCGGTTGTGGAAATTAAGGACGAGGTGATGAGTGAAACACGGCCGACCCCTATCAGACCCCAAGGGCCTCAGGGGCTTGAGCCGCCTGATCCTAGATTGGGAGACCGAGGTTTGATGGCTGGCCCATGAAGGGCCTGAGGCTACCTCACATCGAACAAGGGCCAGGGGAGAAAACATAGATGAGCCTCAACGGTCTTCACCCAAGCCGCGTAGAGGCGGATAGGGTCATCTCAACCTTCTAGTTCAATCTAGCATCTAGCCGAGCCCATAGAATCCCTATTAAGGGGGAATCTATTGGAAGGAGGGTTAAGGAGCAATGGAATGCCACCCGAGGGCTTTGCTGACCCTATCACGAGCAACGGGACTGGATTCCATTCAAACATCCACGTTAACAAGCTCATTAAGCTTGTCACTCGAGCCATCGAGGCAAGTGACATCGCCTCAACCCCTCTAGTTGTGAAAACCACAGATGGGGCAATAGTCACAAAAATGAGCGGACCCTTGACCGAATCCCCACCATGTGTGGGGGCTTAGGGAAGGCTGGACCTATAATGAGACCAAATGCACGGTCGCAGAATGATAGCTAAAATCCTAAGGGGTACGTGTGAATACAAGAGTAAGTTCACTACCCTCGCTTCAGTCTCCAGTGACATCTGGCCCCAGCGACCGCAAGGGGTCAGATCTCACTCGGGGGCTGATAAAGGTATAACTACCTCTTTTTTTTCAAAATAGTCACTACGTCAGACCTCTCCCTCACATTAAGGTTAGTGGCAAGCTTTGTGGGAACAAATAACTAAGCATGCTTGGTAAGACTACAAAAAACCCATGCCCCAACAGCTATGGTAACTTTGCTCACCAGCATAATATAAATTCCCCTCTTATGCACCTCGGGCCCTGTGGCCTTAACAAATGAAAGGGTCGGATTGCATGATCACCTTTTCTCAAATGTAAAAAGGGAAGAAAACAAGTTCTATCAAATGAGATGAAATTGCAAATTTGTTTAATGAAACAAAGTTGCAAATATGTTTTCAGAAAATGAAAGTGCCAATACTTGTCCACAGATTACAGATAAATGTCCATTAGACTCATTCGACTAACTACCTCCTCTCAAGGAGAACCATATCTTCAATTCTGCTCGCTAGGGTTTCCGCAAAAGGAGTCATCGTTGCTTCTACATCATCCAGCTCAAAGGGTTCATAACTTGGCATGAAACCAAGGCTCATTGCCTCGAAACCGATATTGTCATTGTAATGCAAGCGGACGATGGCGAAGGCTTGGGTGATCCCTAAGTGAAGAGCTTCCTTCTCCAGCTAGTGCACCCACACCATGATATCTGCAACACGGGCCATGAGTGAGCTGGTCCCCTCCGCCTGCACCACCTGCAGGTCGTCTTAGACTATGCCAAGGGCAACCTTCAGGATATCGAGCTCATCGCTCTCCACCTAAAGAAGACTCCTTGCCTTGGTGAGATCCATGGCTAGTCTAGCAGCAGCACCCTTGGCCTCTAGCTTCTAGGCTCTTGTGGTCTCTAGCTCGGCCTAGAGGGAGCTGATCCTCTGTTGCGCCTCATCGCGCTCTCAGACGGCCTGGTCACGCTCCCCGCAGGCCGCACCACACTCCGAGTGAAGCCTCTCCGTAGTATGGCATAGCTCTTCTCACTCTGTGTGCAGCCGAGCGACCATCTCAATGTCTAGTTTTGCCTTCTGCTCAAGGGCCACGAACCTCTCCTCGGCCACCAGCCTAAGATCCTGCTCCCTCTCAGCCTCGGTCAGGAGGTCGATGACCCGCTGGTGGGTCTCAGCATCCTGCTGGAGCAGCTCATCCTGCTCCCTCCGCACTCTGGCGGCCTCCTCCTGATCCCACCGTACCCTCTCCATCAATTCATCAAAAGACTTCTCGACGTCCTCCACATCACGGTGGGCCTCGGCCACTTGCCGCCGAAGATTGTCTACCTCCACGGCAAGGGGAGTCAACTTGGCCACCCTCTGGTGAAGCTGGGCGGTCATGTCCATATGCAGCCATGCCTCATTGATGAGGCAGTCCCAATCCTCCCTATGATCATGAAGGAACCAAGATTTCTCTCGACTGCGAGCATAAGAGACTAAAAAAGAGACGGGGGTTAGAAAACAAAAATTGATGAAGAAAAAAGAGATCGAGATGCAAGACCAAGTGAATACCTAGCTGGTGGGAATGATTACATCTCGAAGGATGCCACTATCCTAGTTTAGAGCTTCCAGCACAGCCATGAACCCCTCACTGAGCTTCTCCCGCTCCATACCCTCGGCGGCATCATTGAGGGTGAAGAGTTCCGATGACGGGTCCCACGGACTTACCCACTAGAATAGGGGCTCATCCCACGCGGGCGGGTGGTGGCCCTCTAAGGGCAAGACTAGGGACAACTCTCTGCTAGTCTCCTCGGCAACCGCCGTGGTGCCCAAGGGTCCCTAGGCCATGACCCCCTCAGTCCTACCCAGAGCGGGCATCGTCTCTAGGGCCACCGATAGCACAGGACATGCCGCTGCCTCGAACGCCGCCACCACCGCTCCTGGCTGTGACCCATCTATCATAGCCACCATCACCTCTGCCTCCATCAGTGGGACCTCGTCCAGCTATGAAGTGCCTATCATGGTCGATGCAACAGGTGCGACCGACACTCCACCTGACCCGATGTCGGCAGCGGCATCACTTCCATCGCCAATTGAGCAGTGACCTCTAAGGGCACCTCCTTAGCCTCACCGATAGCTTGACCCATTGAGGGCATGGGCACCATCGTGGGTGGCACCAGATCGATCGATGAGGCTATGACGCTGGCTCTGCTCTCTCCTGAAATGGGAGCAATGATAGGCGGTGGCCCCCGCCTTGCCTGAAGGGCGATGGTCTTCTTGGGCGCCAATGCTATGGAAGTGCCCTGTCTGACCCATCTCCTGACGCTACAGAAGAAAAAAAGGTGTGAGTCACTATGAAAAACCAAGAAAAAGAGAGGAATCGGCAACTTACAATGGCGCTGTTGGTGGTGGAGACATTTGGGGGATGAACCCCAAGTTCCCTGCTCCACCTCATCGGGGCAGGACCATTTGGAGCCCATCCCCTGCTCTTGGGCCGAGGGGCTCGCCTCCCTCATATCTGGGGGCACAGCGGTAGATCTGCCCGCTCCTACCAGCACCTCGGGTGTAGCAGTAGATCTGCCCGCCCCTGCTGACTCTTAGGGCATGGCGATGGGTTCCGCCTGCTCTCGCTGGCACCTCGAGCATGGTGGTAGATCCGCCCACCCCAGATGGTCCTATGGATGGGCCAACGGTCTGGCCCACCTCCTCTGGCCTCATGGCCATACCTTCCCTTGCATGGAATGGGAAGGGTCCCTACATCAATGAGTGGGTACCTATCAGTGTGTCCTCGTTTCCCAGGTCACCCACTCAATGTCTGTGACTACCTTGTCATCTTCCTCATCATCGTCATCATCATCGTCATCATGTCTATCTCCTCTCCTCACTCCCATGCCTGCTGCTTCTACTGCTTCTTCTTCCTCTTGAACTCTTTCATCTTCTTCTCCCACTCGACCATGGTGCGATTCGCTGCCACCATGAGTGAGTCCTTCAGTAGCGAAGCCGAGCTATCCATGAAGGCAAGTCTCTTTGGCTAGTCCCGCTATCCCAAGGTCAGCATCAAGGGGTTGGGAATTCAAGTAAAAAGGAGGCACAGGGAAAGAGAACTTACGAAATTGATGTACCCTAGCTCCGGCCACAATAGGGGGTGCCCTGGCACCAGATACACTAAATCAAGAATGATGCTGGCATTGTCCTTTGAAGGCTCCATTGCTTTCTTGATGTGCTGCGCCACTTCGGAGGCGGAGAGCACTTCATTGGCAAGCATCGTCCCATCAAGGGACACTACAGGCACCATCAGGTATAGGGGAAGCACGCGACTCATCAGGGGCGCCAGCCTCCATGTATGGTAGGTGCCGATGATGACCGACCCCTTCATGCCCCTCTCCTTCAAAATTTGGAGGGTGGTGAGATGGTCCTAGATTTTCTTCTTGTCTTTATCCAGGACCCCCCACATCCTCCATGATTCTAGGACCTCTTCAATGAGGCATCCGATGAACATTGACAAGGGGGCGGCTACATTGTTCTTGACATAGAACCAATGTGAATGCCACCCTATGTTGGAGGTTGACAGACGTATTGATGGGTACTCATTGACCCGATTGTTGCAGAGTGAGATGTCGGTGCATCCTATCGGCACGCTCAGCTCTCGCTTCTTCTCCTGCTTCTTCAAGAGGGTGACGGCGAAGAGATGCCACCATAGGTCAAAGTGGGGACTAATCCCCAAGAACCCCTCACATAGGGCGACGAACGCCGCAATGTGCTAGACCCCATTGGGAGTGAGATGCTGTAGCTCCACCTTGTAGTAATTCAGTAGCCCCCGAAGGAACTTGTGGGTGGGGGTGGTGAATCCCCACTCGTGAAAGTGAGCGAAGGACACAATATAGCCATCTGGCGATGATGCCATGTCCTCATTGCAGGGTAGCCGCCACTCATCGGTGGTGGTCTATGTGCAAAGAAGGCCACGGCAAATAAGGCCCTCCAGGCACTGAAGGGTGACATCAGATCTACACCACTACTCCTTTAGATGATGGAGGTGGTTGGATGCGAGCTTAATGATGGCTGTGATGTGGGTGCGTGAGGCTCAGGCGATTGGTGGCAGAGGTTGTAGATGCAAAGGTAAGGAGGCAAAGTACAAAACCCTAGGGGTGAACCTCTTGGTTTTTATAGGGGTGACGGATGCGAGAAGGGCAACCATCCACCTAGTCTTCGTGCCTACCACGATACACCACCACATCACATCACGGGATATGCGCCCACAATACCTATCCTTTCCCACCAAAGAAGCGCCGGACGTTTTGCCTTCTTAGGCAGACCAGGACTCTTTTCCCATAGAGGGGATATGGGTCAAAAAGCATTTTCTCTGGCCTGCCTAGGCCTAGGAGTTCAAGGGCTGGCCCAATGATTTGAACGGCTGGCCCAATGAGGGATGATCCCGCAAACGGCCAAAACTCAGGTACACGAGCCTCAAGGAAGTCTCGATCTGCGATCGAGTCTCAACCGGCCTGACCCTGCATGAATCCCCATGAATGGGATACTGGGGTTCCCTTTAAACTATCTAGTTATCAAAGCACCAAATCTCACAGCCATACCCATAAAGGGTCTGAATTACACCCGAGTGATTCTATCCAAATCACCAGGGGGCACGGGGGCTACACCCGATGGGTGCGCTCGCGCGCACCCTCTGGCGAATCGATATACCATCACCTAGGGGCTTGACCTCTAGCGAATCAAAATACCTCTGGGCGATTCTATCTGAATGACCCAAGGGCTCGGCGGCTACACCTATCGGGTGCGCTCATGTGCACCCTCTTGCAAGTCAAATCACCCTAGGGTAATTCTATCCGAATCACCTAGGGGCTTGGAGGCTACTGTCGGGGACCGAATACTAGGGTACCCAAAGAGGTAGAACTAATAACCATCAAACGCTGATGCTTCTGAATAGACGAGAGCGTATCTACACTTCTTGCCCATACAACCAAAGATTGGTTGTGCCTCGCCCAACCCCTAAGGGTTGGCTCCGCCTCACTCGACCCTCAAGGGCTAGACTCCACCTCGCCCAACAACTAAGGGTAGGCTCTTCCTTGCTCGATGTCCAAGGACTGGCTATGCCTCACCTGACGACTGAGGGCTGGCTCTGCCTCGCTCGACATCTAGGGGCTGGCTCCACCTTGCCCGATGTCTGAGGGCAGGCTATGCCTCGCTCGACATCTAAGAACTAGATCCGCCTTGCCCAATGGCTCATGACCGAGGGTAGGCTCTGCTTCGCCTGATGTCCTAGGGCTGGCTCCACCTCACCCAATGTCCGAGGGCAGACTTCGCCTCGTCCGACATCCGAGGGTAGGCTCCACTTTGCCCGACGTCCCAAGCATCTACACCCTGCTCCTTCATAAATGATGAGCATAGGGTAAGACAAGACACTTAGGTCAACCATAGTACTAAGGACCATACCCTGCATGCCTGCAGGAAAGTACCATCAGGATATGATGGGACGGGCGCTTTAAGCTCTTCCAGGCATGATAGAACCCAAATAGTGTTGTAGGTGCTAACTTTTGCCTTACAATATTGTGGGCGCCGCCATCAGCCCTCGGACGTGGACCCTGACATAAGCACACAACAACCACTACAACCTAGGAGGGAACTCACATCATCTACAGTGATAGACGTATGGTCGCTTCCTCGTCTGCTCCCCGTAGGGTCACGGCTTGGCACCCTAGCACACCGCATCGTCCACCGGAGTAGGATGGGACATAACCACTTGCTGAATGAAGCCAGAGCATGACCCTATGAGGATCAACAAATGTGCTATCCCTAGCACCATCTGCCATGCCAGCAGGGCAGGCTCAAGGGAAAAGGAAGACCCGGCACCTTCGAAGGACCTTCTCTACCTTTGGTATTTCCTCTTTATCCCATATGTAATCCCTGCTCCCCCTTGGTCTATAAAAGGGAGGGCAGGGCACCCCACTAAGGGGACGGATTGATTCCACACACAACACATCACATAACATAGCCAAGCAGCAATCGAGCTCTTGGCATCCTTTCAGCCTTTCCATCAGAGACTTGGGACCTGTCCCTCTCTCGACCATTTTGTACCCCTATTATGAACCTTTTTTAGTGCTAATAACATGAGCAGCAACAAACTAGACGTAGGGACATTCTGCTCGAACCAGTATAAACCTTGTGTCCTTTAGTGCACCATCCGGGCCTAACGCGCAACAAATACAAATTTACTATTTGATGTTTACTCGAAACATCGATAATCTTCATCATCGGTATCATCCATGTTCTTCATCTATTCTGTAAGGGTCCAAAGCTGCTCATGACTATGAGCACGGCTAATATACCAGTTTTACACCCTACAGAGGTTGTACACTTTTATTGTGAGTCATGATTTACCCTTTCGCCCGAGGTGATCAACCACTTGACCCACTACCTAGGAAGGTCGGCAGGGTTCACTATGAAGCCTTTCAATGATTTGTCTAACAAGTTAGGGCTATTAGATTCACTCAGCAAATAGATGTAGGAACCCCCCTTCCCGATGGCACAATGACATGCAACCTATACACAAGGGGACAAAGGCTGTCCTATACCCGATTCAGCAAGCCATTCTTACACCAATAAAGGTAACATCTAACAAGCTAGAAAAGGTCCTCATACTGAGCTAAAACCAGAGCCATGTAGCCCTCACAGTTATACTGTAAGTCCCGAATATTCACTTACAGATAATTCTTTAGGGAGAGGAATCTAGAGCACCATAAAATAGGCCAATGCTCTAGCCCCCTGATTCTATATTGCTAAAAAGCATCTTTTAATGTTTATTGCATAATCCATTAGTCAAGTTACAAGATCATGGCTTTAGTTGAGCACTAGCATCATACTACCCAATGCAATAACCCATAGGAATCAAGGAATCCAGGATATCAAATAACTAGAAAATTTACTATGGTTGCCAAGTTAGACACATGCATATGATTAAAATGATATTAAGGTGAATAGGACAACAAGGAAAATCCCATGCTATACTTGCCTTAAACTCTGATCCTTCTTCAAGTCCAAAACTTCAAAGATCTGCTTCTTGATTCACCACGTATAGCTCACCGACTGGACATGATCATAAAGCACCACACAAGCATCCATGCAATCATACATGAAGCAAACAAAAGATCTAAATTAGAATAGTACACCAAATAGATGAAACAATAAGTAAAAAGGTTTTAAAGGTGTTCTACACGTTGCTACGAACACACAGGCGTGGAAAGCACGCTAACCGGAGCTACGATGAAAAAGATACAGGTACCAAAAGATTTACTTTATACATGGAAAAGAAAACTATAGTCTTTATTTATTTTATAAAAGTACATATAGAATATTCTATACAAATATCTAAATCATATTAACTCAAATTAGTTTTAATTTAGAAAACCAAGAGAAAGCTAATCTTACTTTATTTAGAAAAGATCGGAGTGAAAAACCTAAGTTACTTTTATTCGAGAATAAGGAAAACTATAAACTCTATTTATTTGAATGATTATAAAACATATATAAGATACTTCAGAGAATATCTAAATTGAATTAAATCAAATTATATTTGTATTAGAAAACCAACAGAAGATTAATCTTATTTTATTTTAAAAAAACTACGGTGAAAATCCATAATTGCTTTTAATTGAAAAACTAATATAGATTAATCAAATTACTATTTTATTCAAAAGTTTTAAACATATTAAACAATGTTACTAACACATAGAATAGCTCTGAGGCTTAGGATGGAGATGGCGGGGTGCGACGCTGCTCGGTATTTAAGGGGGCGGGTGGAATGGGGAACACGACAAGGCCCGATACGGGGACGGAGCGGAGTCTCGCGGCGGACTCCGACGCGGGTGCACGTGGAGCTAAGCGAAGCCGGCTCGGGAAGAAGGTGCTGATGCATGGTCCCAGCTTGGGAGAGAGAGAGAGGAGAGGGGAGCAGCGAGCGACGCTAAATCGAGAGGGAGTGGGCCTACGGTCTTGCTAGGCTGCGGTGGAAAGGAAAGTGGGGCTGCGCTGTCTTGCTGCTGGGCCGTGGGAGAGAGGGAGCTGGGCTGATGCGGAGAGAGGAAAGTGGGCCACACGGGGAGCAAGGCCGAACGGGCCAAATGCCAGGTAGGGGGAGGAAAAAATAAAGAATTACCTTTATATTTTCTTTTCCTATTTCAAAACCTCATTCAAATATGAACCAAATCAAGTTTGAATAGGGTTTCAAATACACTTTTCAATTCAAACAAAAATGAACAAATTTTAGTAAGTTTTTCAAAAATAATTTTTACAACTTTTTAAATTTTTTTATTTTCAAATTTTCTTTTCTTTTACTTCAAAGTCATTTTCAAATTTATTTTCAAAAGCAATTCAAACCATTTTGAATCTTGATTCAAACCACTCAACCAAATAAATCAAATGCACCGGCATGTGTGCACAACCATGTTGCTACTCCTTATGATGAATGAAAAATATTCTTTTTTATATTTTATGAGCACAAAAATTCAAAATTAAATCAATTTAACTATATTTCAAAAGTAGCAAATTTTAGGGTGTTACAAATTCACATATTTTTATATTCAATTTTTTGAATTTTTGAAACAGTCTCAAATGGAGATACATCCTATACTAAAGTTGTAGTACTTGATCGATTTAAAACTTTGTAGTTAAAAGTTTTTTTATTTGAGTTCATTTAGTAGCCAAAATATCTGATATAATATTACAAAATATTGATATAAAATAATAACATATTGTATATAGACATTAATAAATGGTATAGTTGTAGAGATAAGATAGTGTTGAGTGTTAGGTTGTTGGTTTGAATCCCAGAAGTCATTTTTTTTGTTTTTTTGGGTTTTCTTGATATCATTAATGGAGGCAGACGTTTTTAGGCGTCCACCTTCGTAAATGGCATTAACGAAGGCAGACGCCTTAAGGTTAATGGAGTCAGGTATGGCGCCCGTCTCCGAAAAGGCTAATTAACGGAGGTGGAAGTCATGTCTGCCTCCATTAATAGAAAATGACTGCTCCGTTAATGAATCATGTAGTAGTGATGATTTTATATTACTACAAAGGAATATACTATATGTAGGGTTATGAGGATGCTACGCTAGCCAAAAAACAAAAAATTTCGACCTCAAACTAGGATCCACTGCTAGTTATAGATCACGGGATTACCACTAGACGCGCAGGTGCAGCGAAAGCGATTCGAGGTAGTCAAACGCGTCGTAGTAGTGCCGTGCAGTTGCAAGGTCATCCGTCCATCCCCTTCGTGCGGTTCGTCCTTGTGCTCCAGATGCAGCACCTCTGAGGTATCCACGCATACAGGGAGGAAGGGCCGCACCTCCGGACTACTAGGTCTACGAGGAGCAGCAGGCATGGGCATAGGATGGGCAGCGGCGGCTACCAAAAAGGCATGGGATACCTAGCCCCGTTGCCCACCCCACTTATTTATAGGTGTCCCTAATGAGCTCCTGAGTTGGAGGCCCATTAGTAACCCTAAGGCTTGTCTAACTCGGTTCCAATCCAAATTAGGCTTCCAGCTCATAAGCGTGCGACCCTATGGGTTCACTCACACATAGACATGGGCCGAGTACTCCTACTTAGCCATTAGTTGATAGTGGCCTCTAGCAAGGCATGTCAACTCCTATGTGTACGCAAAGATCATATCAGACGAACCACCACAAAACCACATACTTGTTATTCCCTTGCCTCATGATATTTGGTCCAACTCATAGGTTAACACTTAACCCAAGCATGGACATGCATTTCTTGATCTAATCATTAGAGTGATCTAGTGATATCTCTCTCATATATAGAGAGGGGCAAATTTCATCTTGATTGTCTATGTCTCATAGCATGTTTCCCGACAAACCCAAAAACCACCTTTATAACTACCCTGTTACGGAGTAGCGTTTGATAGTCCCTGAGTAGGTCATTTCATATCTTGAATACATACAACAATCTTAGGTCTAAGGACATAACGTACATGATGTGAATAGAGATAATAACAACATCTCATGTCGGGTCAGTCTAGCCCCATGCCATACATGTGCCCACATTATTAGTTTGACATCTCCATGTCTATGACTTGTGAAACATACTCATCAACTAATAATATGCTAATCCATTATTCATGTGTGTCCTCACACGAACTCTGACCAGGGACAACATTAGAATAACCATACAAGTAAAAGAGTTTCACAAACAATTCACATAATTGCTAATCGATATAGGTTGTCTTTAATGGAAATTCAATGAACTCATAATATATCATGGATACAAGGCATGGCAATATAATCATCTCTATGATTATCTCTAGGGCATACTCTCAACAATCTTCCACTTGCACTAGAGTTAATCTTGAAGATATCTAATACCCATAGCTCTCATGTGCGCCTCATGCTTAGGCTGTGGAAGAGCCTTTGTCAAAGGATCTGTAACATTCAAATATGTGTGTATTTTGCACATCTTGATCTCATCTCATCTAACAAACTCTCGAATGAGGTGAAATTTCTGCAGTACATGTTTGTTCTTTTGGTGATTCCTTGGCTCCTTAGCCTGCGCAATTGCCCCATTGCTGTCACAATGTATATTCAATGGGCTAGACGCATTCAGAAACACACCAAGTTCAATGAGGAACCTCCTCATCCAAACACCTTCCTTCATAGCTCTAGAAGCTGCAATGGACTCGGCCTCTGCTATAGAATCGGTCATCGTCTCCTGCTTGGAACTTTTCCAACTTACAGCACCACCATTTATTGTGAACACAAAACCTGATTGACAATGTGAATCATCCGTGTCAGTTTGGAAGCTAGCATCAGTGTAACCATTTACAACGAGCTCCTCCTCACCTCCATAGATTAGGAACACATCTTTCGTCCTTCTCAAGTACTTAAGAATGTTTTTAACAAGTGTCCAGTGACTCTCTCCTAGATCAGCTTGGTACCTGCTCGCAACACTTAGAGCATATGAGACATCTGGGCAAGTACATATCATGGCGTACATGATGGAACCAACTGCCGAGGCATATGGAACCTTACTCATGCGCTTCCGCTCATCAGCTGTCAAAGGACACTGTTTATCGCTAAAGCGCATACCATGTGACATAGGCAAGAACCCTTTCTTGGACTATTCCATGTTGAATCATTTCAACACCTTATCAATGTACGTATCTTGGCTTAATCCTATAAGCCTCTTCGATCTATCTCTATAGATCTTGATGCCCAAAATGTATGCTGCTTCTCCTAAATCCTTCATAGAAAAATTATTATTCAGTGAAGTCTTTATAGATTGCAACATAGGAATGTCATTCCCAATCAATAATATGTCATCCACATACAAGATCAGAAATACAACAATGCTCCCACTTTCCTTCTTGTAAACACAAGGTTCTTCTTCATTCTGATGGAAGCCAAACCCTTTGACCACTTCATCAAAATGAATGTTCCAACTCTGAGATGCTTGCTTTAACCCATAAATGGATTTTTGAAGCTTGCAATTTTTTCTAGCATTGTTTGGATCAACAAAACCTTTGGCTGTATCATATAAACATCCACATCCAAATTTCCATTTAGAAAGGCTATTTTAACATCCATCTGCCAGATCTCATAATCGAAATAAGCAGCTATTGCTAGAATGATCTGGATAGATTTAAGCATCACTACCGGCGAGAAAGTCTCATCGTAGTCAATTCCTTGAACTTGCCGAAAACCCTTTGCAACAAGTCGAGCTTTATAGATGTGAATGTTTCCATCCATATCCTTTTCCTTTTTATAGATCCATTTGCACTCTATGGGTCTAACCCCATCAGGCGGGTCAACCAAGTTCCAAACTTGATTGTTTCCCATGGAATCTATCTTAGATCTCATGGCATTTTGCCATTTCTCGGAATCTGGGTCCATCATTGCTTCTGCATAAGTCACAGGTTCGTCATCATCTAACAATAACAAATCCCCACGCAACTCATGGATTCTTGCTAACCTTCATGGTTGTGGCGGTGTTTCTATTGCCACAGGTATCTCAACTTGTTCTGCTACATTAGCATCACTCGTAGAGTCCTTCCCAACTGGCTCATCTTGAACTTCTTCAAGATACACCTTCTGTCCACTTTTCTCTCTTTTGAGAAACTCTTTCTCTAAGAAAACACCGTTCCGAGCAACAAACACTTTGCCCTCTGATTGGTTGTAGAAGTAATACCCTAAAGTTTCCTTCGGATATCCCACAAAAAAGTATTTGTTTGATTTGGGTGTTAGTTTATCTGTCATAAGTCGTTTGACATAAACTTCACAATGCCAAATTTTCAGAAAAGACAAACTGGTACTCTTACATGTCCACATCTCATGTGGGGTCTTAACTACTGACTTAGATGGTACCCTATTCAATGTGAAAGCGGTTGTTTCTAGAGCATATTCCTAAAATGATAACGGTAGGTCTGACTGGCTCATCATAGACCGAACCATGTCCAACAAAGTCTGATTACATCGCTCAAACATGCCATTTCTCTGAGGCATTCCAGGTGGCGTAAGCTATGGAACAATTCCGCAACTCTTTAGATGATTGCTAAACTCGTGGCTCAAATATTCGCTTCCATGATCAGATCACAAAGCCTTAATTTTCTTGCCATGTTGATTCTCTACTTCACTCTGAAACTCCTTGAACTTTTCAAATGTCTTAGACTTATGTTTCATTAAGTAAACATAGCCATATCTACTAAAGTCATCAGTGAAGGTTATGAAGTATTGGAATCTGCCTCTTGCTGTCGTACTCATTGGTCCGCACACATCAGTATGTATGAGTTCCAGCAAGTCTACCGCCCTCTTAGGAAAACCTGTGAAAGGCGTCTTGGTCATCTTGCCTAGCAGGCAAGCCTCACATGTCTCGTATGATTCAAAATCAAACAAAGTTAAAAGCCCATTAGAATGGAGCCTCTTCATGCGATTCTCACTTATATGACCTAAACAACAATGCCACATATAGGTAGGACTTAACTCATTAAGCCGAGGCCTTTTAGCACTTATATTATAGATAGGAGCATCTTCAAGATTTAAAATAAATAACCCATTCACAATGGATGCAGAAGCCACAAACATGTCATTTTTATAGATCACACAACCATTGTCTTTACTCGCAAATGAATAACCATCCTTCATCAAACATGAAGGTGACACAATGTTTCGACTTAAACTAGGAAGAAAATAACAATTATTCAACTCCATAATAAATCGTAACGGGAGGTGTAGTTGCATCGTCTCGACGTTCAATGCAGCAACTCTTGCATTATTGCCCACGCGGAAATCAACTTCTCCCTTTTCCACGCTTCTACTTCTTATCATTCCCTGCATCGTATTACAAATATGAGCAACCGATCCGATATCAAATACCCAAGAATTAATATAAGAATTAGCAAGGAAAATGTCCGTAACATAAACAACAAGTGTACAAGCTGTGGGAGTACCTTTATTGCCACGATCCTTTATGGATTCCAGGTACAGCTTGCAGTTCCTCTTCTAGTGACCTTTCCCATGACAATGAAAGCACTCAGCATCAGCAGTTGGTCTAGCCTTGGGCGCAGGTGGGTTTGGCTTAGAGATATCATCTTTAGCCTTGCCCTTTTTCTTCTTCCAAGAATTGCCCTTCTTCTTAAACTTAGGCTTGTTTTGGACTGCCATCACATGGCTACTGCCAGCACCTTTCTTGATGTCAGCCTTTGCTATTTTAAGCATGCCACATAATTCATTCAAGCCCTTCTCTGCCCCATGCATATGGTAGTTCGTGATGAAATTTCCATAGCTGGGTGGAAGAGACGCGAGAATAAAATCAGTAGCTAATTCAGGGCCAATTGGGAAGCCCAGCTTCTCCAACCTCTGAGTGTAACCAACCATTTTGATCACATGTGGCCCAACTGCTGTGCCCTCTGCTAGCTTAGTTTTAGCAAAAGCCTTTGAGACATTGAACCTTTCAGTCCTGGCTTGAGTCTAGAACATATCATTGAGTGCCACGATCATATCGTGCGCTGTATGGTTATTGTCAAACTGCAACTGCAGATCTGGTTCCATACAAGCAAGCATAAGGCAACTCACTTCAAGATCAACATCACATGCTTTCTTGTAAGCGTTTTTCTCTACTGCAGGTGCATTATCAACAGGCTCATCTGGTAATGGGGTATCTAGAATTTCTTCCTTTTTCTCAGCCCTAAGAACAATTCTCAGGTTGCGGATCCAATCTGCATAGTTTGTTCCATTCAACTTATCTTTCTCAAGAATTGAATGCAAAGTAAATGGTTGATTACTAGGCGCCATTTATCTACAACAAAAGTAATGCAAAATACTAAGACAATGTATCGAAGACAGAGTAAACAATATTAAACCTTTAATATAATATACTCCCACTAAAATCAATATCCCGCTATTGAAACTTAGTGATTCAAGACCCACAACTAACAAGTCTACTAGTGAGCTTTAGCATCACTGCTAGAAGACATGGTAGATTGGTAAGCAACTCTTTGTTAATCATATCACATATGACTCTTGTTGTTGGGTAACATCTCTATGCTTTGGTGCCCAACTACTCATGCTCCAAGGTCCCTAACCGTTAGGATGACCTTGTCCAAGTAACCAACCCTTCTGATGTAAGTATCTGATACGAACCTGTCTTGTCAAGGAAAACCAGCGGCACTCTAATTTCATAGACCCACCACCGATTGTACAAGGCACATGATAGTGCAAGGTTTGGGGAAGCATTTTAACTTAAACATTGCCGAGGGATCATTCTACTTCACCATCACATGTAGACAAAAACATTATCGCACGTGAAAGTAGAACATAGTAAGAACGACATTAACACAGATATGACATGGTATAGCCCAATGTTCCTTTGGGGATTTCCATCTCCATCGAACTGTTCCTCATGATGATCTCCATCTTCATGATCCATGTATGCCATCCTTCAGCGATGAGTCCACCAAGACTAACTATCACTAACGCAAGGCAGTGAAGAAGATTACATAGTCACGGATAGGATCATCACAGTTTGGCACGCAGGCCATTACATCAATTTGACAATATCTTAGTGGCTCCAGCCATATTGTCATACTCACGACATGCAAGCCATGAATTAATTACATGCATGCATCACATACACATAAGGGCTATACCAGTCACAAATTCCTGCAAAACAGAGTTAACCGATTCCGATGTCTAATCTAAAAATGCCAAAAACACCATCTTCCAGGCCATTTTTTGCAAATCTAATTTAAGAGAAACTGCCAAAGGCGGTGAGAATCGGATGTAAAATTTTTTTCTCTACAATTTTCATATAGAGTTCATCTCAATCCGAGGTCGTATGCAAAAGTTATGGCTGTTTTACCGAACATCACTTTTTCTTGCACCCCGGCACCCCGCAGTAGATCCAATCTATCACCATTGTGCATCACATGCGCTCGGCACTTGACCTAGGTTCAATCCGATCAATCTAATTGATCTCCATCTTGCCATGACTAGATTTACATGTATCACATAACTCGGATGGCGGAATTCCGACCGCTACGAGTAGATCGTTACAAGACTAGCACGGTAAAATCACAAACCATGATCAGAGACTCATCTACAACCACACATATCTCCATACACACTCATCCGAACCTATGACAATGTAGTAATGGCTCTGATACCACTATAGGGTTATGAGGATGCTACGCTAGCTGGAAAACAAAAAAATTCGACCTCATAAACCAGGATTTACTGCTAGTTATAGATCACGGGATTACCACTAGACGCGCATATGCAATAGAAGTGACTCAATGTAGTCAAACGCATCGTAGCAGTGCCGTGCAGTTGCAAGGTCATCCATCTGTCCGTCCCCTTCGTGCGGTTCATCCTTGTGCTCCAGATGCAGCACCTCCGAGGTATCCACATGTACAGGGAGGAAGCGTCGCGTCTCTAGACTGCTAGGTCCACGAGGAGCAGCAAGCGCAGGCGTAGGATGGGCGACGGCTACCAAAAAGGCATGGGATACCTAGCCCCATTGCCCACCCCACTTATTTATAGGCATCCCTAATGAGCTCCTGAGTTGGAGGCCCATTAGTAACCCTAAGTCTTGTCTAACTCGGATCCAATCCGAATTAGGCTTCCAGCCCCTTAAGCGTGCGACCCTATGGATTCACGCACACATAGACATGGCCTGAGTACTCCTACTCGGCCATTAGTTGACAGCGGCCTCTAGCAAGGCATGTCAACTCCTATGTGTATGCAAAGATCATATCAGACGAACCACCATAAAACCACATACTTGTTATTCCCTTGCCTCACGATATTTGGTCCAACTCATAGGTTAACACTTAACCCAAGCACGGCCATGCATTTCTTGATCTAATCATTAGAGTGATCTAGTGATATCTCTCTCATATATAGAGGGGCAAATTCCATCTTGATTGTCTATGTCTCATAGCATGTTTCCCGACAAAACTAAAAACCACCTTTATAACTACCCTGTTACGAAGTAGCGTTTGATAGTCCCTGAGTAGGTCGTTTCACATCTTGAATACATACAACAATCTCAGGTCTAAGGACATAACATACATGACATGAATAAAGATAATAACAACATCTCACGTTGGGTCAGTCCAGCCCCATGTCATACATGTGCCCACATTATTAGTTTGACATCTCCATGTCTATGACTTGTGAAACATAGTCATCAACTAATAATGTACTAATCCATTATTCATTTGTGTCCTCACACGAACTCTGACCAGGGACAACATTAGAATAACCATACAAGTAAAAGAGTTTCACAAACAATTCACATAATTGCTAATTGATACAGGTTGTCTTTAATGGAAATTCAATGAACTCATAATATATTTTGGATACAAGGCAAGGCAATATAATCATCTCTATGATTATCTCTAGGGCATACTCCCAACACTATATTCATCTCCAAAAAAACCAATATACCTTACATATATTTTGCATGCATCTTAACGTGTATTTAGAGAAAATAAAACCATACGCCAATTAAATGCAACATATGATATATTATGATCCAATCATGCACATAGTAACAACTAAAACACATGACCTTAACCACACTAAATTCTAGCACAATCACGCAAATGAATCAAATTGGTTGAAGAATATGGAGGAGATACCTTCTAGGAACGTTTCTACTCTTAGGTTGATCCAATTGTTGAAGGGAAGGGACGATTGGATGAATCTTGGGGAGAATGCAGGGTGGTGCCATGGTTGCGGCTTAGCTCAGGGTCTGGAGAGGAGAAGGAAGGGGAGTGGAAGAATGCTAGGCAGCGATGTGATGTCTGAGGTGGAGGGCAAGTTGCACCATGGTGTCTGGTGCGATGCAGCACACCATCCCATTTGGTGAGACTTCATGCTAGGCGCCATGTCGCGACTCGCTATCGGTGTCAGATGCACATGGCTTGTTCAATTGACATGTCACTATGGAAGCTTGAGTCGCACCATAGGATGTGTCATGTGGAGTGGCTTAGTTGTAAATCATGTCATGTGCGCGCTGGCATAACCAAATGTGCTAGTTGTTAAAACTTTAGTTGTTAATGTGCTATTAAATTTCGACCAAATAGGAAACCACTGGCCCCGCGTCACCCTGTCTGGGTGACACGGGCGGCGACGACACCAGCACCACTCCTCCTCCCTCCCTTCCTATGCCTCCTCATCGTCGCTGGAGCATGCTGCCGGAGTCCGCGCAGCAGCGAGGATGGTGGCGGTAGGGCACTTCTTCCATCCTTCCCTCCTCCTTTCCCCCATGGCGGATCTCCAGATGGTGGCTCTCCGTTGGTGGTGGAGCCTACTCTGGTGGCTGGAGACTTGGATCTGTAGCACCGACGGCTGAATTCGGCGGCTCCGGTTCTCCTACGGTCAGATCTGGGGCCCTCCTCTTGGATTTGGCCGAGGCGACGCGATGCTCTAGTCCACGGCCAGATCTGGTGAAGTTGTGGAGCATCGGGGTTCCTGCCCGAGCCAAGGGTAGCGGTGGCCAGCTGGGCTGGCTCGTGCACACCTGCAAGGACTAGGTGGTGGCCGATGGCCAGCTAGGGGCCCGCGCCTAGGCGGCGGCCAGCCTGCGGCCTCTTGCTGCTGCTGTTTGTGCAGCAGCGTAGTACTGGCTCTCGACGAGCTCAGCGACCGTGGTTGGATGGATGGGCGTGTGGTGCTGCTGCTGCTCAGGCGGCAGCGTCCTAGGCACTCAGCCTAGTGGCAAATGTCGTAGAACCAACCAATTTATAAGAGTACAAATACAATGGCAGCCCGCAAGCGGTCGCACTGTCATACTTGAACCCATATAAACCTGGTAGTCCGTCGAGTACCACGACGGGTCTCGATAAACGATTTACAACAACCAAGATCGTACAGGACTCAACATACATGCCACATATTACATAAAGTTCACAGATACATTTCGTCATTAGAGTATGAATAAAAGTTATTACAAACCAAGATTAATAAATAAAGCAGAAGCAAATAAGTTCAAAAATTAAGTTTCCAACATAGTTTAATACAGTGCCAAGTCGGATCACGGTCCACAAAAGCAAGGATAGGAATTAATAAAGAAGCCTGCCCAAGGCTTACTCCTCATCCACAGTGGGATAGAAGCAACTCTTGCAATAACCGTGATACACAGTGCCATCTGCAACAATGGGAAAATAAACCCTGAGTACGAGAAGGTACTCAGCTAGACTTACCCATAATGAACCAGAAATAAAATGACTCCAATGATTATGCAAGGCTGTATAAGTGGACGTAACTCGACAACATTTTTGCGTAAAAGGCAATTGACTCATTGTACAATTATGATTCCTTTCTCAAGTTAATTATAACTATCCATTTCTAGATTAGCAACTATCATGTGCCAAACATGTGGTATATCATTTAGAAGCATACAATAGTAACCATAGCAGGTATCGTAATTCCATATTAATCTGAACCATCATGTTTCATAACACAGTTACTACGATGTTGGGACTAGCCAAGTTTCTCACTATCCGGGAGAGACGGCGATTCGAATTGATTTCAACCAACTGGGAATTTATTCCTAACACAAACCCAGGTCTACCAGCCACGATAGCCTTAGGTCACCTTTGGTACAACTCAGGCACACATTTCACAGGTCCGTACTGCGCCGCACAATCTAGAACACCAGATGCTAGGATGCTTAGGCTAAGCCTACCCTTGGGCTCAGTCTGATCATTCCCCGGAAGGAGCACACAACAGAATGGTTCCCAGCCTGAGTTGAATTACTCGGCTTCGCGGTCCGAACGAGTTATCCGGCCAGCTAAGTGAGAGGCATGCGTTCAATCTTGTCAGAAGCGCCAACAACGGTACGGTCCTTAATCGACACAGACAGGGATAGATCCACACCCAAGACCTCCATGTCTTGTTGCTTCTCTATTGACTTCCCGTCCGGTCTCGATTTTCTATTACCCCATGGTTCTGTTCCACGATAGCAAATATAGCCAACCGTGCTCCGGTATCCACCTACATCTCGCAGGTGACAGGACATCACCCGACTTCTACCGGTCTAAGCATGGCTAAGCATATATTCAATCCTGGACCTATACAGGTTAAAGGTGTAATATCTGGACAAGGAATTTATATGCATCAAGTGGTTCCATTCAACTCTTATAACCTAATGCATCAATCATAAGTACTTAAGTAAACATTTATAAATTACTAGGAGACTTAGAATGCTTCGGGGCTTGCCTTGCAGAAAGGAAGTAGGGCAGTGGTCAGGACACTCTAGAAGCTCTTTAGGGTTCTGCTCCATGCCTTCGGGAGCTGCGGCTTGCGGATCCTCCTGCTGATTCCCTTCCTCTGCTTCTTCGAATTCCAGCAACGTGATCTCTTCCTCCGATCCTAGATGCATGAGTATGGCATAAGTATTACGAATGCATATATGTTAACAAGTGCATCATGTTTATTGAGTAGGTGCATATCTCTTCTCGATTATTTAATTAACTATTTCCACAATGCATCGATTATGCCACAAAACAGTAGCTACTTGTTTCACTCATAACTGGAGTTCTACTAATCCAAATTCAGTGATCCTGGACTTTCTGGAAAGCTTATCAAATTCTCTACAACTTTGTTATTAACCATTTTTATAGTACACATCATTTTCAACATGCAACTCCTCAAACTACAGAATCTATCCGAAAACTATTCAATATACAATACAAAGTAATAATACTTCTACTTCAAGTAATCATTCAAAATTTGACAACATAATATCTACCAACAGTTTAAGCATACCAATTACATTTAAGATAATATAATGGTGAAGTTCAAACTATTTACTTAAATGCCTTTATTATTTTATTTAGATATCTAGGTTAAATAATAAACACATATCAGATGTACTTCATAAATTCTCAAAAATTTACAGTGCCTTACTAATGCTATCAAAGGACTACTATAAAACTTTAGTGGCATTTTACCAAGTAGAACATCCTATGCAAAAATGACAAGGCAGCAAGGCTTGAAATAGCATAAATGGAAAACCCTATTAATAAGTGTCAAGCAATAGATTTCCTATTTTTCTTAGCATCCATATACTACTAGGATTACCTCAAAAAAATTTCATGAATTTTGGATTCATAAATAATTTATAAAAATTTACACAAGGATTAACTATTCATAAAAAAAAAATCTATAACTATAGATCTACACATGCACTGGTCCTCAAATTTTTACCAGAGTTCATATATGCTAATACTAGCTTACCACAAAAATTTCATAAATTTTGGAGCAAAGGGACTCTAGATATAAAATAAACAAATTTGAATGCATTCAAAAGCACATTTCAAAACCCTATTTAAATCTCCAAAAATTTCTACTGTACAAGTCAAGAACATATTTTTTCCTAAATACTACACTTCCTAAGGAACACTAACAAGTTTATTTCACAATTTTTGAAGCTACCAAACTGAAGATACAAAAATTACAAAACATATGAAATCTGCATTCAAAATGAACTGGCTTTAAAACATGGAGTCGCTGACACGCGAGACCCATGGGTCAGTTGACCCCACCGGTCAGCGAAACAAAAATAGAGCCGGCGGCGCTGAGCAAGCTCGTGCGGCCATGGCTCATCGACGGCGAGTCCACCGATGGTGATGTCTTCACGGCACGACCTACTCGACCTAGCGCACCTAATGAACCACTTGGTCGGCCCTATCATCGACGCCAGTGACGACGGCGGCGGCCATGGCGGATTGGCGCGGCGGGACAATGGCGGTACACCAGTGATGACCTCGGTAGCTCGATCTAAAGCTCGGACGAGCACCAATGTCCTATGGCGACCCTATCGCACAAGGTTTCACGGTCTATGGTGGAGGGAGGTGCCCCAACCACGGTGACAGGGCTAGCGGCGGAGCTCCGGCGAGCTCACATGCGTTGCGGTGGCTTACCAGGCGCTATCAGCAGGCACGGGAGGAGGCAGTGGGTCGCTAGGGAGCTAGTAGTGCTACTGCGGTGATGATTGGGTGACTCGTCATGAGCTTGTGCATGGCTATGGCGACGGCGGTGCTACGGGAGCTCAGCGGCTCTGCTGTGGGCGAAGGAGGCCAAGAAAACGAAATGAGGGCACTGGGCGTTGTGGGCGAACGTTGGAGTGTTGAAGCCACGCTCAGGCGTGTCGTGGCCTGCGCAGTTAGGGCAACGGCGATGCGCGGCCACCGTGACCTCCATGCGGCGCTCGGTTCCTACCGATGTCAGCCACTGAACATTTTGATTCAGTCGATTTAGACAAGGAATGCCGAGCCTGACGACGTGTTTTGACGTTCATCTAACTGCTAATCCATAGCTCTATTGCGTAAACCATCTAAATGGAACTTGTAGACCGATGTACCATCTACAACTTTTGTTCAAGAATCTAGTTCTAATTCGCAACCGAGACGGAGTAAAATCATGCTCAAGGTCAGCTTGTCAGGCTGTCAGTGATCCAGGACTTAGAAAAATTCGTTAAGTGTTGAAAGCTTGATTTTGCTGGTTTTTGTGGGACCCATTCAAGCATGTTAGAAGCTAAATCAGTCCATGACCTAAAAATAAAAGTTGTTCCTTATGTCAAACACTACAACTTTGCTTTAGTGATCTCCTCCATGCAAGGTCTCTAACACCTAGTTCAACTTTAGTCAAACATGTCACTTTTAATTGATGATACACATCAAAGCATGGCTTAATGACCTTTTTACCCCTAACCATGAATATTAAAGTTGTTCATAATGATACTCTAAACATGTGTAAGCAATTTGCAAGGTCATTCAATCATTTCATGTAGTAGTCACTCATAGGGCTAGCTAGTGTAATCACATGGAGCTTAAATGTTGGTTCATGAAATGTAACCATGAACAAGGTCCTATTTGCTACCCTAGGTGTGGCTACATGTTTGTGTGACTCACATCCACCAAGTACATGTGTCCACTCATGATCATATGCATAGACACATGGAGACATGAAATAACGAGAAAAGTTGCATATGTTTAAGAAACATGCAATAATAAGCAAACATTGCAGATGTTGCAATCCAATGTTTCAAGTGTCAAAGCTTATATATGAATGCTTTATGATCATGCTCATGCTATGCAAGTCAAGTTATGCAAGGCTAACACCCGAGGTGTTATAGCAAAGGTGGTGTAGCTCTATGAGGGTCTGCTTCGTTAGGGTACCTCATTCCATCCTGGAGCATCCCATGGTGGCTGACGTCAGTCGTGGTGACAACGGTTCTCGACCGGCGCTACATCTTTGGTGCAGCAGCGACAACTGATCTACTATGGCTCACCATCGCTATGGCCATGGCGACTAGTCTCACATTGTGATAGTCATTTTCGATGGGGTTGCGGTGCCTCCTATGCTTGGTGAGGTATGATGGTTACGATGGTGGCTGGTGGCTACATTGTGCAACCACTGCAATCGGTGGAGTACAGTGGAAGGTTTCGGTTGCGACGCTTGGCACAAGTGGTTAGTGGTGGCGGCATGCTTCCTTTAGGAGCGAACTTCAATGGGTAGGTAGACTGGCAATGGTGTGTTGACTGCCGCGGTTGTGACTGGCCATGCCTGCCAGGGGCTGGCTTGCCACCGCTGCGACAACTAGCAGATGGCGGCTAGTTGAAGATGGCGGTGTCAGGTATCAATATTAGGGATATCCAAAGGAAGAAAGTTAACGGTCATGGACGTTAATTTGTACGGATGGTCTAAGACGTATTTAAAGTCTTGATCGACCCCAAAGGCATGGGCCTCATCTCGCCAGACCCCTCGGGTGTGGGCCCTGTCTCGCTCGACCCATAGGGTGCGAGCTCCGTCTCTCCAGAACCCTTAGGCACGGGATCTATCTCACCCGACGGGGATCCATACCGCCTCCAACCACTACAAGTCTAAGAGTACGACCTTGGGTCAAACTTCTAACATTGGGAGGGAAGCGGGCACATCTCAACATGACCCATGGCCATGATGGACCATACCTAGGAGCTCACGTCATCAACAGTGTCAGACGTGCTGGCACTATGCTGCCTAATCCTCGTACCGCCAGTAATAGGCACTTTGGTTCACCACGTCGTCTGTCAGGATGGGATGGAACATCATGACCTGCTGATGACATTGAGGCATGGCACCACTGGTGAACAAGGCCATGACGTGGAGCCATCCCCATCATCATCTACAAGACCGACAAGACCCACATAAAGGAGATGAAGGACGCTGCGACCCTGGAGGCCTTCTTCTCCCTCGCTTTTCTCCTTTTTCTCTCTTTTTCTCTCTCTGTAACCTGTGCCTTCCCCTTCACCTATAAAAGGGGAAGCAGGATGCCCCATGGAAGGGAGGAGCACATGGCTAAATGAGCTTAGCAAGACTCAACTCCATTCGATCTTTTAACCAGAGACTTGGGACCTTCTCCCTCTCTTGCCTGTTTGTAACCCCTACTACAAGCTAGTGCTAGTAACACGAGCAGTAGCAGACTAGATGTAGGGATATTCCACTCAAACTAGTATAAATCCTTATGTCCTCTGAGCACACCATCTAGGCCAGACATGTAGATAGAAATTTACTAGCCGGTGATCCAAAACACCGACAATTGGCATGCCAGGTAGGGGGTTTTTGCGTGTCTCGTCATCCACATGAGGTCTCGGATGGCTAGTCACGATGTCAGCTGGGTCCTAGGCACACACGTGCACTTCGAGAGCCTAGATGTCATCATCATGATGGAGGGAGAGTTGGCGCTGGCTCCCACCATCGTCCAGCCTCTCCACTCTGCTGGCCTCGACATGATCGTCGAGGCGCTTGAGGAGCTATAGCTGCACGGACCGTAGGCCCATGTCCTTGAAAGCGATCAGCTCCTTCGCTTCGACTATAGGAGGCTAGAGCACCAACTCGATGCCTTCCTAGGACCCTGACCATCCCGAGAGGAGCTGTGTCGGGTTCATAAAACCTAGGGTCCCTCGGGGACCGGCTTCCACGCTAAGGCTCGGCCCAAGAGTCTAAAACAATAGGCCAGAAGGAGGACCCAGTCATCAACCAGAAGGTCTAGCTGAAGAGGAACAATGCCCGCTCGTCAGCTACTTTGGCCCATCTCTCCGACCAAAGCATTCGCTTCGACTCCAGCCGCCTCCGGATAGCCTCTCCGATCAGAAGGCCTGGCCCAAAACACTACTTCTGACTCCGACCCCGTGTCTCCATCCTGGGTTCATAGGAAGCCCGCTCACCATTCTTCTCCGACCGACGCACTTAGAGTTGACTAGAGCCATCCAACCGGGGACGCCCACTCGATAGGAACCAGAAGACGTACGAAGAAAAGCAAGGCAAGGCTCGCAAGTCAAAACCACTATACCAGGGACCATACGTTGCACGGAATAGTACTCTACAGCCACCCTAACACAAACAGTATTATAGGCGCTGACATCTCTCTCCATAGTAATGTAGGGGCTGCTAAAACTCCCATACGGTAAGGACCCCCACGTGCCTTTGGGCATTGATAGTGGTATGGGCGCCAGGATTTACCGTATCGGGTGAACATAGCGAGACCCCTCACTTGCCTCTAGGCATCAAACAGTATTTGCAGGTATCGACGTCTACCATCCCGGAAAAAGGCAGCACAACCTCCCACATGCATCTGACATTCTACAGTGACATCAACAGTGTTGTAGGCGCCTACCATTATCTTGTACCCACCAGCGTGGGCAACAAGGCTCGGTAGCATATGTACCCTCACCCTCTCACTTGTAAAGCCATCCCCTTTATCTATAAAAGGGGACGTGCCCCCTTCAACAAAGGAGAGCCCTTCATGAAGATAACAAGCACCGATCAAGTTTACTAGCTCACGACCATAGAACCGCTGGGTTCAGACTCCAAGCACACGCTTGAACACTTAGCTCATAGCGTAGCTCCTGTTGCTCTTGGCCCTTCCAACCGAAGCCGATCGGACCTCCTGTACACCCCTTCTTCCTCCTTCTCGTTTGTAACCCCACTACAAACTTCAAGCACCTAGGCTTAGGAATAAAGTCACTGACTAACCCAAACTGGACGTAGGGCACATTGCCTGAATCAGTATAAATCCTATGTCATTGAGTACTAGGCTACCTCCAATCACTATGTACGACAAAACTGCAAATATTCACTAGTTGGTCACTTTCTTCACCAACAGTTGGCGCCGTCCATGGGGAAGACGTTGTATGTTCAACACTTTTTGGTCATCGGATGGCCCACTTTTCCGCCACCCTCGTCATGGTGGGCTCGGGCGATACGATTCGCTTTAGCTCGCTGGAGTTTCCCACACTCTCACCCACTGGGATGTGGGTTCCACCCGTCTTCGAGCCATCCCGAGCCTTCCTATTCGGAAGCCTAGACTTCATCACCGACCGGCTCGACATGCTACACCTCTGCAAGGAGGCTCATGTCCCGGCACCCGACGGAGGAGCGCCCTCCATCAACTCTGGGATGCATGGCTTCGACGATGTGGCATCTTCGCTTCTTTTCGAGCAAACTCTCTGCTCAAACCTCGCTGTGAGTAATGTACACGCTGTTATTTACTTACTATTCTCTATCTTCCGCCGATTACTCGAAGGAACCCCGTTGTCCCCGACGCAACCGCCGTACGATCGGTGCCCCTACGGCCTCACATCTTCCATGGATGCATACGCCCAGGGGCTCTAAAGGATGCCAGCGCCACCCCCTCTCGCATCTGAATTCGTGGGAATGGTGAGCTATGCTCCCACCTATTTCCTTGACCTCATGGATGACGATAGCGAGAGTGACGACTCCAGCATTGATGACATGGTGCCTAGCCACTATCCATTCTGGGAGTGCACCATGGTGGATGCTCTGGGACACCCACTGATGGAAGCAGAGTCCTCATAGACTCGCACCTCACCGCGCTCTCGTATGGAGACCCCCGAGCTCACATGAGAGCACGGCGAGGCACTACGACAATAGTGGCTGCACCAGCCACCAACTACGCCGGCACGCTCGGTGCACCACACTGTGCCCCATGCGCATTGACCGGCGAGCGGTGCCCAGGGCACACCTGTCAGGTCTGGCACAACACCATGGATAGGGGGACCAATCCCCCATAGTTCACTCGAGCCAGTCAGAACATCGCCACCACGGCAATGCTTCTACGTGGCCTGTCCGAGCCAAACGACCCTCATGAACAAGTGATCCATCGAAACCTCCGGGCACTAGTGGAAACCACCGCCGTTCAGCAAGCGGAGTGCTCCATATCACGACACCGACTCACGTCCTCGCTCTCCACCAGTGGAACAAGGACACGACAGATGGGTCGCTCCACTCGATCGCCGCTACAATCACCAAGTGCGGCATAGGAGGCCACACTGGCACCTCATCTTGACTCAGCGACCGCTCCACACTAACCGCCTATATTTGTGCGGCTCGGACCGAACCGAGACACATGCAGCAGCGATCAGAGTCCCAACCCTGATGGCCCAGGACCATGGACCTTTGTCTAAAACCCCTAACAAACGCCGCTCCCGCCGTGCTTCGACGGAGGCCAGGGCAAGGGCAAGGCCAAGCACTGGGATTAGGACGAAGGCCCCTCCACGCAGAGGGGGAAAAAGAATAGAAAGAATCGTCGCCGACCGGCCAACTCCGCATTGGTCGCCATGGCTGATCATGCAGGCACGTAGCCCCAGTAGGGCCCTTCTGGCCACTTCCACGAGCTTATGGAGAGCCCATGCACCAACCATGACTACCCCATAAAATAGCTCTACAAGGACTGCCAGCTCCTCAAGCACCTTCTATGGTAGACCGGCAGGCCAAAGGAAGAAAAAGCCAAGGAAGCAGCAACCAAGAAAAGGGGCGTAGCAGGCCAGGATCCAGATGACTGAAGGATGAGGTGATCCGACCGAACGTGTACCGACCAAAGGATGACAACGATGCCCACCTCTCTGAACGACTAGAACAGCTATTTTGTTTGTTCCTATAGCTTCAATCTTACCATTGTTTACTTAGTATATGCTCCTATAAAAGCACCCTGACCCAAACACTTTTTGGCCTAGGGCGCTCAAGGGCTCCACTAGGGTACACTACTATAATTATGCTTAATGACTACCTCCCTGTTTTGTTTACATATGGTGAAATTCCTTCCTACCCAACCAATAGGATAGTTTGTTCCTTAGTTTTGCTTTATGTAGCTTTGCTTTAAAACATTGCAACCAATCGCACCCCGCCTTTCCCGACAGTTACGAGCAGCTGAGCCTCGTGGGCCATGCACTGGGCTCCCAAGATCGCGGCCTATGGGACAAACGGGCAGGTACGATAAAGAAAGAATAAAAAACAAAATTATGCTAAGGGAAAACTGAGGAACGAAAGGGAACAGGCTCCCCCGAACGGAGCAATTCTATCACAGAAAACAAAACCGACGGTAGTCATTAAGCACACAGTAATGTTTACACGGGGGCTCCCCCACAAACATAAACTTCTACCTTCACTAAATTACTTATATTTTGCAAGCTATTGGACTGGCCCCACAGCATCTGCTGTCGGAGCGACCGATGAAGGCACAGGCTGCTCACTCCTCGGCGGCACAATGTTTGGCTTGGTCAGGGCCGGGGCGACGTTCACCTCCTACCTAGGCTCCACGCCATCTGCAGACTGGGCAACGTCCTCCCCACGCATGCTTCTAGCCATGTCTTCATGATGGACATCCATCACCCACTGGGTAGAGACTTGCTTCGCCACTGACCTTGCGTGCGGCAGCAAGCTCTCCTAGACCGATTAGATGTCCTCCATGCTCAAGCCTTTGGCATACCCATTGTAGATGGCAGTGAAGTCTAGGTTTGGATGGTGCATCGCCACCGAAGTCAGAACCCCCAATGCTCCGTAGAACAGCCTACTCCTGATAAGGTCTCAAACCACATCCGGGACCTCCGCCAGCTGGACCGTGGGCGCGCTAGTGTTGGGCGCCGACCCAAAGACGTCCGAGATGACAAGCTGGGCAATGTTGCGAAGTTGGTCAAGATCCCCCTTGAGAACACGTCGCTTTTCACAGGACTTGGCCAGTTCCTCCGCATTCTGGCTGAGGGTCGCCTTGATCATCTCCAGGTTCTACTCTAGCGCCTTCACCTTTCCACCCAGCTCTGAGAGAAGAGCGACAAGGTCAGAAACAGGCTAAAGGAAAAAACCAATGACAAAGAATAGAAAAGGCACGTACCAACGCAGAAGTTCTGAAGGATGGAGAGAGCCTCTGCCTACCGAGCTACCTACTCGCGTAGCCGGGCACTCACGTCCTCTGTCCCCATCACCTAGCCTCGAAGCATGAGCACCTCCTAGTCCGCCTCTGACCGGGCCTTCCGCTCTGCCTCCAGGGCCTTCTATGCCAACTCTAGGGCATTCTACGCCAACACCAAAGCAACCCGCTCCGACTCAAGGGTCGCCAAGGACTCTTGCAACGCCACCTCATTGTTCACCAGGGATGTCCGCAACCCCACCTCGGTCTCCACCTGACGAGCCTTCACTGCCTCGAGCCCTTGCTTGGTGGCAGTCGCTCGCTCGGCTGCACGCTACCCCTCCACCCACATTGTGGTTGCCTCAGCCACCCGGTCCTAGGACTCGTGATGGGAAGACACTCGAGCTCAGCCATCTGGGTGTGCTCTACTCAGAGAAAGCGGGACTTGCGGGATGATGTCCCCTTTAGTCTCTATGAAAAACAAACATGCTAAGGCAACCAACAAAAGATTCAGAGGTCAATGACAAGTCCATGAAACTCACCTCCGTAGCAAGCTGTAGGTCAACCTCAATCAATTGTTGGGCGGACTTAACCTGCTCCTAGGTGTCTCCAAGCTTCATAGATAGATTGGCGAGTTTAAACACCATGGTGTGCCCCTACTCCCCGAGGATGTCCTAGAGCTGACACTCCTGGGAATCCTAGAGGACGAACCACATCTTTGCTGGGTCCTTAGGGTAGGGCCACTCTAGGTCATCCTCCGATAGCCCACCGGAGGGCCTAGCCACCGACCAGAACACCGCCAGCTCCCATGATGACAGCGATGGCTCTGTGTATTATCTGCCTCGTCATCGGATGGGATATCCACCACCTCAGTTGCATGGACTGCCATCGGATGTTTAGAGTCTGTCCCGACTGCGCTCTCCCCTAGCGCCTTTGGCTCTGAACACGCGGGTGAGCCATGTGGCCCTCCGCCCAGTGAGGCAAGGAGCTTGGTCCCCCTCTCCTCTTCCACTACAACTGGTGGAGGAGGGGCCACGAGGGTTACTTCCAACACAGCCCCACCGTCAGCACCGGAATCATTGCCAACATCGATGCCTCCGCCATCGCTGTGGCAGCAACCGCCCCTGAAAGGGAAGGGCTCACCACCACCATCCTGCTCCCCCCACCACTCATCGCAACACACTGCAGCATGGGCCTCCATGCCTCCCGCATGGGAGTTGGGGTGATGCTCAACCCCATCATCCCCCGGCCACTGACAGAGGGCATAGGTAAATCACACTCTAGAGAAGAACTTAATGGCAAAAGATTGGAAAGAAACAAAAGAGAACATATCAGGTGGTGAGAGGTATGACTCTGAAGGCAAGACCTAGCGTCGATGGGCTTGTAGGGCACATGCTGCTCCCGGGCTATGACCCGTGCTGCCTTGCTTCGGCCGAGGCCAAAGTCATCCTAACCGGCTCCTTCTCGACATGCAGGTTGCTCCGACTCAGGACTCCCTGACCGCAGCAGGGGGCGGGGCATCCTCCGGCTATGAGTCACGTGACACGTGGGCGCCAGTCTGCTCCTTAGGCTACCCGGCTTGCTTGACCACATCCACATTAGGTGGGGCCACCCTCGGCTATGAGTCGCGTGTCGTCGTTGGTCCCGGCGACGCACTAGTGCCAGTCCACTCCACAGACCGCCTGGCTTGCTCGGCCATGTCCACCACAGGTGGCGATGGGACCAACGACACTGCCAAAGGGTGCGATGACCACGTCTGCCTTACCGCCCGTTCACCGATAGCGTCCGCGCTCGCCGCGCGCCACGTGGCCTCTTGCTCATCACCGATGGATGTCACCGTAAGGTCGCGACGCTCCGTCGAGGTCACAACGACCTCCTGACTTCCCTCCTCCTCAGAGAAAACCATGTTGTCCACATCCATGGGGTCCTCTGAGTTGAGCTTGGCCTCGATGTCGCTCTTCCTCTCCCTGGCCTTCACGCGTCGGGCAACCTCCTTCTCCTTCTTGTGCTTCTAGTGGGCGTCCTCGGCCTTCTTCTTCTTCCTAGCGTTCGCCGCCTCCTTCTGAGCGGCCTACTTGGCCATGCCCTTCAGACCCTTGGGAAGGTGCGGCCAGGACTTGTAACTTCCACGCCCCTGCGGAACGTGTGACTCCCAATCAAAAAAAAGAAAAATACACATAGGAAAAGTAGAGGAAGACATGTGGGCTAAAGAGAAGGGAGCATACCAGGGTGGACATGATCGAGGATTTGAAAGGCACGGGCCTCCCTTCGACCCTCTCTCTAGGCTTCAGCTACAACACCTAGCCAATGTGACTCCAAACCTCATCATCGGGCAGATCCTCTAGCAACGCACGGTCTAGATCTGACGGGCCGCTGTACAGCCACATCAGCCACGTCCTCTCTGCCAATAGTGCGACCCAGCGATGGTACATGGTGTGGAACACCCACACCCTGTTAAGGCCATGCTTTACGAGCTTCCAGAGCTCCTCCTTAATGACCCCCACCTTATGCTTCTCCTTTTTGGCACAACCCCATGTCCAACTATCTTGCTTCTCTAGCCTCCCACCGGTGAACGCCGGGAACAGCACCGTTGTCAGATTCCTGATGTAGAACCACTCCCCATGCCACCCCTAGTTGGAGTCATAGGGAGGTACATGGGATACGAGTCTCCCATGCCCAGTTTTCTCTGTAGGGTGAAACCCCCCACCGGTGCAACCTCAGTCGGGTCCCCCACCATCAAGGCTCTTGGGGAGAAGAGCCACCGGAAGAAATCCACGTGCGGCTCCATCCCGTGGAAAGCCTCGCACATGGTGATGAAACCGGTAGAAATCTCTTTGCAACAAAGGCCTTCAACACCGACTCCCTCACGGTGGATGACTTCTAGTCTAACATTTTGCTCTGGGATCGTAGAAGAATCGGTGAGTTCTTCTTCTTCTCCCTCGCTCTCTCCCCTTTCTTTCCTAGAAACCATCACAGCTCTTAGGGATGCTCATGACAAGAAGGAAGAGGAAAGACAGCGGTGGATGAGGAGCAAGCAAAAGAATGGGTCAAAAACCCTTTCCCCTCTCCTACTTGAGGAAAATGGAACAACAGTTAGGGAAGGGCACGCCAATCAGGAGAAGGCAAAATGGTAGAGCGAGGAACTCTCTCTCTTTCCCATTTAATACAGATAAGACGCACCCTGACCGAAGAGACATGCCCTGCCTGATGGAACGGCTCTTGATCAGACGGGACATGGCCTGGACCAGGCCCACCACTATTGCACGACCAACCACTACCGCATGCTGGGCATGAAAACCGAAGCACCACCCCACACGGGCGGCACCCCGCTTCCCTAGGCCAGGCCTCGAGAAACCCAAACAAGATCTCCACCGAGGGAGATCACCAGGCCCCATGAGTCAATCGAATCACTCAAGATAGACACCAAGAGATAGGTAAGGAAGCGAAGGGGCGCCCCATGTAGGCCATGCCGACTCCATCATGAACGACGAGCACGGGTCCTGGTTGAACATTTCTGACTGAAGCTCTCTGAACCCTGTCGCTCAAGTCATCATGAGGCTCACCCACAAACAACGAGCACGGGTCCTGGTCAGACATTTCCAACTAAAGCACTCTGAACCCCGTCACTCAAGCCATCATAGTCCCGGTTGGACATTTCTAACTGAAGCTCTCCGAACCCCATCACTCAAGCCATCAAGGTGAGCACTACCAACCCCCTCTATTTCCTTACAATCATTTCATACATCCATACGTGTATTCATTCCATATGCCTAAACCTCCTAAACGATTTAGGCCCTGAACCGCCCGGGGGCTCAGGAACTAAGCATCGCACGTGCAGTGAAATGCATCACAATGTTCCATGTTGCGTCAGGAAGCGGCGGTTGCCTCATTCGACATGAGCAACCAATAGAGCCAGGGGAGAAAAATGTAGATGAGCCCCATGTGGCCCTCGCCCAGTCAAGTAGACCGGGTCACCTCAACCTTCTCGTTCGATCTTGAACCTCTCACCAAACCCACAGAATCTCTATCGAGGGGAGGCCGTTAGGCCACCCGGGTCGGTCTCTGGAATGACCCAAGCATCTGCCGGGTTGTAGGTAAAGGAGTAGTGGAATGTCACAAGAGGGCTATGCCAACCCCATCATGAACGACGGACCTAGATTCCACTCGATCACACCTGTTAATGAACTCATCGAGCGCGTCACTCGAGCCCGAGCGATCGGGACAAGCGACAAAACTCAGCCCCTCTGGTTGTGAGGAACCGAGGATGGGGTAACACACATAACTCACACCGACCCCTACTAAGGCCCAACATGGCTTAGGGGCTCAAGACAAAAAGCCTAGGACTACAACCCCAAACTCGCCCCTTCCGACTGTGCTCCAAAAAACCTAGGTTTGCGACCCCAATCTCGCCCCATCCAGCTACGCTTTCGACTGCGCTCCAAAAAACCTTGGTTTGCGACCCCGATCTCGCCCCATCCGGCTACGCTTCTAACTACGCTCCAAAAAACCTAGGTTTGCGACCCCTATCTCGCCCCATCTGGCTACGCTTCCGACTATGCTCCAAAAAACCTAGGTTTGTGACCCCAATCTCGCCCCATTCGGCTATGCTTCTGACTATGCTCCAAAAACCTAGGTTTGCGATCCTGATCTCACCCCATGACTCTAGCACACCCAATCCCACGACATGCATCGACGCTAGGATCAGTGAGCCCTATCTCATCCAAAACTAACTGCCTCACCTGATCCCATGGTGCGCATCGACGCCAGGATCAATGAGCCATGTCTCGTCCAAAACTAACTGCCTCACCTGATCCCACAACGCGCATTGATGCTAGGATCAGTGAGCCCTATCTCATCCAAAACTAACTGCCTCACCTAATCCTATGGCGTGCATCAACGCCAGGATCATTGAGCTCTGTCTAGTCCAAAACTAACCACCTCACCTGATCCCACGGCGCGCATCGATGCTAGGATCAGTGAGCTTTGTCTCGTCCAAAACTAACTGCCTCACCCGATCCCACGACACACATCAACACTAGGATTAGTGAAGCTCTGTCTCATCCAAAACCCTTGACTAACTCCCTCGCTCGATCTACAACGCGCACCGACGCCAGGATCCACAAGCTCCCTCTCACCCAATCTCTCAAAACAACTAAAAACCGCCTCGGCTGCACAACGATGCCTTGGATGACAAAACTCTGTCTCAAAATAAAAAACTCCCCCACTAAACAACATAGGAACCCACTAGATGGTTATGCGTGAACCGCCCTAGGGCTCAGGGGCTACACCCGTGGGTGCGCTCGCATGCACCTACCGGCAAAAATCCACCGGGCGATTCTACCCGAATCACCCGGGGGCTCAGGGGCTCCTGTCGGGTTCATAAAACCCAGGGTCCCTCGGGGACCAGCTTCCATGCCAAGGCTCGGCCCAAGAGTCTAAAATGATAGGCTAGAAGGATGGCCTAGTCACCGACCAGAAGGTCTGGCCAAAGAGGAACAATGCCCACTCGTCGGCTACTTCAGCCCACCTCTTCGACCGAAGTGTTCGCTTTGACTCCAGCTGCCTCTGGACGGCCTCTCCGATCGGAAGGCCTGGCCCAAAAGACTACTTCTGACTCTAACCCCGCGTCTCTGACATAGGTTCACAGGAACCCCGCTCACTGCTCTTCTCCGACCGACGCACTCAACGCCGACTAGAGCCATCTAACCGGGGACGCCCGCTCGGTAGGAACCAGAAGACATGCAGAGAAAAGCAAGGCAAGGCTCGCAAGTCAAAACCACTGTAATTGCAGGTACCGACGTCTACCATCCCTGAAAAAGGCAGCACGACCTCCAGCATGCATCTGACATTCTACAGTGACATCAATAGTGTTGTAGGCGCCTACCATTATCTTGTACCCACCGGCATGGGCAACAAGGCTCGGTAGGCATGGGCAACAAGGCTTGGTAGCATACATACCCTCACTCTCTCACTTGTAAAGCCGTCCCCTTTATCTATAACAAAGGGAGTGCCCTTCTTGAAGATGACAAGCACCGATCAAGTTCACTAGCTCACGACCACAGAACCGCTGGGTTCAGACTCCAAGCACATGCTTAAACACTTAGCTCATAGCATAGCTCCTATCACTCTTGGCCCTTCCGACTAGAGTCGACCGGACCTCCTGTACACCCCTTCTTTCTCCTTCTTGTTTGTAACCCCACTAGAAACTTTGAGCACCTAGGCTCAGGAATAAAGTTACTGACCGACCCAAACTGGACGTAGGACACATTGCCTAAACTAGTATAAATCTAGTGTCATTGAGAGCTAGGCCACCTCCGATCACAACATATGGCAAAACTACAAATATTCACTAGTTGGTCACTTTCTGCACCGATAAGCTGTGCTAACTTACTTTCTCCTTCACCAATGCCATGATCCAACTCACCAGAGGGAAACCGCTCTCCATGAAACACCTCACTCGAGGCACCTCGATAGCGTTCCTATTTGGTCTGCGCAATGCTATGGGGACCATTGGCCACCTCATGGTGCAGCGCATGCACCCATCCTCTACAAACAATGAGGTTGTGGGGATGATCGAATATATCGTGGAATCTTTCTATGACCTTCTCACCGGAGATTTAGAGTCGCTCTATGACTCTGACTATAGCAGGGGAGCTATCACTCCTCGAGAGAATGTTTTATGGTAGGTACCCTTGAGGGACGTGTCAAAAGCGTCCATGAGGGAGGGACTACCCCACCAAATGACCTCGATGACAAGGTCGAGGAAGATGCAAGGGCCCTTCTTCGCATACGGGTGGAACAGCTAAGGGCGCGGCAATAGGAGCTTGAGGATGCATGACTCCAACTCAAGCAGGAGCGCGTAGAGCTCAAGCACTATGGAGACAGTGGGCGTGCACTCGCCATGGCCCATGATGTGAACCGTAGGATGGAGCCCTCCCACACTTCTCCCGGGTAGGCCAGAACATCGCTGCCGTAGTGGCCTTGCTCTGAGGGCTCCTAGAGCTCATGACACCTGAGGATCATCGGTTGCGATGTCTCCGCCCGTGACATCGTAGCCACACCTAGCCGCGCCATGTCCACCATGGACGCCTTGGGTGCATTCTCCTCCATCCGCCCCACCAAGGAGGCGGTCATCGACATGGATGATGGCTCCGGCTACGTCGCTTCTGCCTTTGATGTCGTGGCCACACCCCACCATGCCACACCCACCATGGGCACCCAAGACATGCCCTCCTCTGTCTACTCACCCGTGGATGCAGCCATCGACTATGCCTCCCCAGTCAATGTTGTGGCCGCCCCAGCGCCACTCCCGCTCACCTTCTACATGGTGCCAACCGGCTCCTGGTGCGTTTGCCAAAGGGCGAGGCTCTTCTTCAATGCAAGCCTTAGGAGAGTCCCATGTCCTCTGATGCTAGAAAGGACATGACGGTTAGTTTATGGCAAAAATTTGTTAGAGCATAAGGACAAAAAACTCTTAACTCACCTTGACGACATCAGGCGATGATGTTTTGGGGCCGGCCCACCGGCCTTGGTTGCTCCTTGTTGGCATGTTGCCGCTTTGAGCCCTCCTTCTGCTCAGAGGGTCTAGATGGAGTGGAGCAACTGGTTCCCTTTGACTCCAGGGGTGCTGCGGAAGGCCCGAATGAAGCAGAGCGGCCGGTTCCCACCAACTCTAGGGTGCTATGGAAGGCCTAGTTGGAGCGGGGCGGCTTGATTCCACTAGCTCTTGGGGCGTGTCCTCTCCATCCTACCCTAGGAAAGGCCCCACCTATGGTAGAGATGGATCGTCATCCTTGTCGCCCAGCTCATCCCATTGGATGGGTGACCCAGAACCGCTGACTTATTCTTCATCGTCTTCTTCTTCCTCTTCCTCCTCCTAACCCTGCCGCCACTTTCCTCAGTTAAGCCTCGCCCGCTGCTTCACCCATCGCCTTGCCTTCTTATTGTCCTTCTCCTTCTTCCTCTTATCATCCATGGCGTGGTTCACCGCCCTCATGGCCACGTGCTCTGGCAGCGATTTGATGGAGGCCCGAAAGCCTAACCTCACTGGCAGCTCGACAAAGCTCACATCCGGCCATGTCGTGGGATGACCTAAGATTAAGAACACGGCATCGGACTCCTCCATTGCCTCCTTAATTCGTAGTGTGACCTCGCTGTCATGGAGTGGCCCCTTGGCGAGCATCGTCCCATCAAGCTATGTGTTGGGCGTCATCCCATATAGCGGGAGGGCACGCGCCATTAGTGGAGCCACCCTCCTCGCTTGATATGCCCCGATGACACTGGCCTCGTGAAGGCCGTGGCCCTTCAAGAACACGATGGCATCAAGGATATCGTGCATCCTCTTCTTTTCCTTCTAGGGAGGTCCCCATGACCACACTTGCGGGGCCTATTCGATGAGGCGTCCGGTGAAGTCTGGCAAGGGGGGGGGGTGGCGGCGTTCTTCATGTAGAACCACGACGCATGCCACCCCTTGTTGGTCCTCGATAGCTAGTAGGGCATGTACTCGGCGGACTGCTTCCCCTAGAGATGGATGCCTACGCAGCCCATCGGCACCAATAGGTCCCCAGCTTTATCCCTCTTCTTAAGCAGGGAAATGGAGAAGAAGTACCTCCATAGTTTGAAGTGGGGTCCGATCCCTAAGTACCCCTCACACAGCATGATGAAGGCCGCAATGTGCTAGATCTCGTTGGGGTTTAGATGCTACAGCTCAATCTAGTAGTGGTGCAGCAGTCCTCAAAAGAATGGATGGGGAGGAATCGTGAGTCCGCGCTTGTGGAAGGGCATGAAGGACACGACGTAGACATCGAGCAGCACTGGTGCCTCCTCACGACTGGGCATGAGCCACTCTGCCATGTTGGTTCTCTCACGGAGAAGACCACACTTGATGAGGCCCTCTATGCGCGTGTGGGTGACGTTAGATCGATACCACGACTCCATGGGAGGCAAGGGTGGAAGAATGAGAGCTACACTAGCTGAGGAAGAGCGAAGGCAATAGATCCAAACATTGGCAGTGGAGAAGCGGAGGCTGTGGTTAGGCATATAAAATGATGAAGGGAAAGGCCACTATTTATAAGGGAAGGTGGAGCGAGAGGTGAACCGTCCCTAGATGTATGCGCCCATCGTGCCTCATCACATCGCCTCTTCGAGAAACGTGCACATGCCACCTCTGGCAGCTTCGTTGAAGGACGCATCGGGTGATGGTCCACCCCATTCGATGGGCCGAGAACCGCCACAGGTAAGGAGGGATATGGAGCTAAAAACACTCCCATGGCCCATTTAGGCCTAGGAGTTCGAAGGTTGGCCCACCAATGGGTTCACAACCCCTCCGGCTAGTACCCAGGTGCACAAGCATCGTAGGCATCCCAACCCATGTTCGAGTCTTGGTCGGTTCATAGTCCATGGTTTTTTTTGTGAAGAAAGGCAGCGAGCCCTTAGGACCGGTCGAATGGACCCAAGAACTATATGGATTGGCCATGAAGAATCTAGAGTCAGTCACCAGCTGACCCATGCTAGACACCTATGAATAGGAAGCCAGGGCCGCACTTGGACTAGCCCATCAACAGCTCATCGAGTACCATGATTCATCCATCGAGGAAAACATGGCACAGCTTAGCCCATCCATTTTATCGAAAAAACGTTTGAGGGAGGATGATCACAAGATGAGCTGACCCCTCGATCGGACCCTTACTACGAGCAGGGGCTTGAGGGAAGTTTGACTCACAAGGAGACTGAATATGTGGTCGTATGATGATGGCGGATTGATCGGATCCTAGGGAGAGATCAGAATCAAGAGAAATCCTTTCCACCCCCCGAATCTCGTAGCTACATGTTCACAAGGAGTCCGGTCATGACAGAAGGGAATCGCAACCCAACCAAGACACTCCATGGGCTACAAAGGGAGATCGAGGCCCTCAGAGTCCTCCCACCAAAAAAGCCTCCAAAAAAGTATTCTACTCCTCTGTAGGCTCGGGGGCTACTATCGGGTATCAACATTAGGGATACCCAGATGAAGGAAGTTAATGGTCACGAACGTTAATTTGCCCGGATGGTCCAAGATGTATTTAATGTCTCGCCCGACCCCTTGGGCATGGGCTCTGTCTTGCCTAACCCAGAGGGTGTGGGCTCCATCTCGCCCAACCCTAAGGACGTGGGCTCCATCTCGCCCGACCCTAAGGACGTGGGCTCCTTCTCGCCAGACCCCGAGGGTGTGGGCTCTGTCTCACAAGACCCCTTGAGCATTAGCTTCATCTTTCCTGACCCTGCGGGATGGGCTCCATCTTGCTAGAACCCTTGGGCATGGGCTCTATCTCGCCCGACGGGGATCCATACCGCCTCCAACCACTATGGGTCTAAGAGTACGACCCCAGCATCAAACTTCTAACACCGGGAGAGAAGCAGGCACATCTCGACATGACCTATGGCCACGATGGACCATACCTAGGGGCTCAAGTCACCATCAGTGTCGGGCGTGCCAGCATTGTGCTGCCTAATCCCCGTATGGCCGCTGGCACATCGGCTCACCACGTCGTCCGCTAGGATAGGATGGAATGCCACGACCAGTTGATGATGTCGAGGCATGGCACTAGTGGTGAATAGGGCCACGACATGGAGCCATCCCCATCATCATCTATAGGACCGCGGGACTCACATAAAGGAGATGAAGGACACCGTGACCCTGGAGGCCTTCTTCTCCCTCGCTTTTCTCTCTTTTGCTCTCTCTGTAACCTGCGCCTTCCCCTTCACCTATAAAAGAGGAAGCAGGATGCCCCAAGGGAGGGAGGACCACATGGCTAAACGAGCTCAATAGGACTCAACTCCGTTCGATCTTTTCACCAGATACTTGGGACCTTCTCCATCTCTCACCCGTTTGTAACCCCTACTACAAGCTAGTGCCGGTAACACGAGCAGCAACAGACTGGATGTAGGGACATTTCACTTGAACGAGTATAAATCCTTTTGTCCTCGGAGAACACCATCTGGGCCAGATGCGTAGATATAAATTTACTAGCCGGTGATCCAAAACACCGACATGCGGCTATTGTGGAGATGCACGTTGTTTCTCTACATGCTTGTGGCGCGTATTTGTGCAACAACATTGGCGGCCCTCTTTGCAGCTGTAGTATCAAGATGTGGCTTTCCACAGTGACCGATGTCATGTAGGATGGAGGCAGCTCTTTTGGCTGGCGTGACGGTGATAGGTCACGCATGCCTGTGACCTCGTCGGTGCCGCAATGATCTCCTGCCAGCGGCAGCTGGCTATGGTTGTCCATGATGTTGCTGGTTTGAGTTTGGGGTGTCGGGGTTGTTAGGCAAAGGCCCTACTAGGCCCTTGGCTTTGGCCGACAATGGTGATGCCTTTGGCAGCACGTCCCTCATTGGAGGCATTGTCGTGAGGCCCCATCTACCCTCTAGGAGTAAGGTTGAAAAACCTTGGTTCCCCATTCAGCGTTGATGACATCTTTGGATGTCGTTCTCCTCCTTGGAGGCATCGCCTTGGAAACCAACTCCCTCTTCTAGTTTACATCGCTTGTCCCCTGTGGCACGCAGAGTGATGTTTGACGGTTGCTGCTTTCTGAGGATTGTTGGTTTTGTGTTTCTTGCAGTAGTAGTTCTTGATGTTGCCTCCTTCATGAGGTTTTGTTTTGTCTTTTTATTAATTTTTGTAAAACTTCTTCTCTATTAATACATATCCAGCATGCTCTTGCCGCTGGTTCTTCAAAAAAATGTGCTATTATTAAAATATTACTTTTTTTGAAAAAACAAACAAACAAAGACACGAGGATAGGGCCTACCTGCCTAGGTGCACCACACATGCTCGAGGGCCTTCATGGTCAGGGGGTCGGGACGTCGGGTTCTATTGTGGGCTCCCTAGGATTGAGGAGTCAAGGAGACCTCGGGTGGTGGGCTCAGCACTTGGGCCTTTAGAAGACTGAGGCCCAGATCGCTGGATTCTATTGGTAGGCTCCCTCGGTGCATTGTCCTCTTCCACATCGACTTGCTTGTCTCCTACTATATGTCGATCAGCTCCATGGCTAGCACTACGCTGTGAGCGCCATGAGCCTCGTCGTTGCCGTCAGCCAAGGGCTTATCAGGTTTTTGCCACTAGGTCCTATTGAGGGCTCTCCCATGGGTGGCATGATCTTCTCACACGGTCGCACGCAAGGTGTTCATCTATTAGGGAACTTTGGTCAATGTGTCTGTAGCTTTGTTTCTATTCAAATTTGATTTCACTTCTCCACTCTCAAATTTGTGTTTTCATTTCTATTCAATTTTGATTTCACCTCACCCCTAAGCTCACTTGATTTATCTCAAGTTTATTTCCATTTGGCTACGTTGTCCGTTTTGATTCAGTCTCGATTTGATTTGATTCATCCTCTTGTTTTGATGTCGATCTAGTAGAAACAACCTCGATTTGCATGCTGCTCTTTCACCTCCCTCGCTCCGCTGATTTAGAAAAACTTCTCCCAGTATCTGTCTCCAACTCTCTATCTGTCCTGTCTTTGCCCTTGTTACAGAGTATAACAGCTGCTGGCGACATGGTGAAAAAATTCAGAGAACGGAATTTTTGCTCTCTAATACTAGGTAGATACATAAAACAAAATGATGGAAAATGTCTTCATGAAGCAACCAAACACCCATTAAGAAGATGGTGAAAACACACTTGTTATATCAATCTGATAAAACCCAAAGCCACACCTAAATTCCTATTGGTCCAGTTAAATCTTAGCAAGCTTTAGAAGAGGTATTGGACGTATCCATTGGTGCAAAAGAAAGGGAAAATTTGTTGACATATGGACAATATTTGGATGTAACATTGAGGTTTTCACAACACCAAGCAATGGCACATTTTTACTTACATTGGAGTACAAAAATCAATCTCTTAACTTATGTCTAGAAGGGAGAGACCTTTATATTATTGGGTGGAGACACAACACAGAGCCTTTGAGATTAAACTTGAAGGTGAAAAGAAATATATGATGGGAGAAGATGTTAAATGCTATAGTTTGTCAAGAATTATTGTTTCCTGCTCTAGATGGTGAGGTTGGTATAACAAGAGTGGGTTTCATCTGCTCTCACAGATTCAATTCTTTTGAAACAGGTGTTGTGGAGAACCCTCAAAGCACGTCAAACTCTCTATTAGAACATATGTTGTGCACTTTTCATAAGCTACCGTCTATAGTATGTATTAAATACAGTGTGCTTATTAGTCCTATCCAAATTCCTCCGAATGCCAACTCGATAACAAACTGTATGATACTAACTCCTTTAGAGCCAAATTCTATGGCTTTACTCAAAAGAGTTGATGGAACACATCCATAAGATGAAATCTAGAAAGGTCTCTAAGGAAATCAGCAATAAACATGATCATGGTATCAATTCACCCATAGATATCGTGAGACAAATCCGCATATATTGTTGATAGATGCCTATAATGATATGATGGGGAATTCGATACGAAGGACATTATGTAATGTGTTGGAACTAACGGTTCCGAATAAGAGAGAAAAAGGAGGAGAGAGCTCGGTGATGGAGAAGGGACACACCGGGGTTTTGAACAAGTGGAAATGAGTGAGAGGTTTGGTCCCTTTCCCTCATACCCTTGGGCATTATATAGGCAATGGCTGTTGACAAGTGGACCCTGGGTGGGGTTGGATTTCACATGACACTATTCTAGCTACTAGTTGGACCTCTATTAGGGGGAGATTTGGCCCATATACTAAAGTCAGCACCTATATTAAGATAGGTAAAGTTTGCTTAGTACATAAATTGACCGACTCTGGTATAGACGAGGCCCGATCTTCCAATAGGTATGATAACTTCGATTGATGGAGAACTCGACATTCATGATCTAGGCTTCAAACCATGTATGATTTGGATCCCCGCAACTGTGACACCACTGCTCCATTGGTTATCAGCCATGCACAACGCGATTGACCTCAACAAGAAGACTTTTCTACAAGCGAATCTAGAACACAAGCAAGAACGAGATGAACGCAATCTAAAATTGCAAATATAAGTGAAGTATACGATATGAGGTTCAAGTCTTGATTCGGAAGGACTAGTCAACACAGGCGAACAAGATCAAGAGATGGTGATACGCGGCCCAACGGACCAAAAGACGGTGTCGCTGCACCCTGACATGTTGACTTGTTTTGACGATTCCTATTGACTTCAGATGAATTATGACGTGAAACCAAAGCCAATGGTTAGCTTATGAAATTAGATTTTCATGCATATATGGATCGTAAAAAAAATGGAGTCTGTATGCGTCCTAGACGCTGATTTTACCCGGGACTGCTCTTGGAGTCTGAGATGGGCTCCAACTTGAGTTGTATTGTGCCTCCGCCATGGTGTAGATGAGTTGGACTCCCACATTGTTCCTCCTCGTCTCCTTGGCTTGTATTTAAAGGAGTGATGTCCACGTCAAACCGTGTAAGGATTGTTTCTTTAAGATGGCTTTGTGCAGCCCCATAAATTGAAAAAAGAATCAATTTAAAATCATCATTTTTGTTTCTTTATTTGTATTTAACAAAGAAATCTCCTTCTTCAATCTCTGCTACATCAAACGCCTGTGGATTGATACCTAAAAGCATGCCACCAGATCAGCCTCGAGGAGCTTTACAGTGCCACAAATAATACTTACCCTCGCAAAGATTTTTAAGGAAATTCATGGAACAATCCCTCCCATTTTCTGATAGAGCAAAAAAATCTAAACTTTTTTCACGCACTACATCAGACAAGAACTTAAACTTCTTCGGGTCTCCTAACCGGCTAACCCATTGCAATTCCAACAGACCCCTTTCACTGAGTGACTTTAGCTTTTTTAATACATTTCTTTTTCTTTTGTGAATTGACCTTTTCTTTCTCGGAATTGCCTGTGTAGATCACATAGATCACTGGCATACCCATAGTTCACAGTCTCAGTTACCTCACCACAGAAATGATTTAACGTGAGAATGTCAAGTTCACCATAGCATACAGAGAAAAAAATGTGGTCCTTGTATTAGAACAAGGAACATTAAAATCCTTAGAGGCTAACCGTATAGTCTACTCTTCTCAATATGTTTCAAATTTAGTGTGTATCTAAATGCATAGCAAAAACTATGCACTACTGGAAACGCGTACTTTGCCGAGGGCCTGAGGCTTTGCCGAGGGCCAAATATCGGGCACTCGGCAAAGAGACTCTTTGCCGAGGGCCAGACACAGGAGCCCTCGGCAAAGAACGGCCCTCGGCAAAGAGGCCTTTGCCGAGGGTACGGCCCTCGGCAAAGACAGGCCCACGGCAAATCAAATCTTTGCCGAGGGCCTCGGCCCTCGGCAATGATGCCCTCGGCAAAGTAGGCCCGTTGGGTCATGGCGGCCATTTCCCGTCAAACTTTGCCGAGGGCCACCCGTTAGGCCCTCGGCAAAGGTTCGGCAAATTTTTTTAAGTCTTTGCCGAGGGCCCCAGACCAGGCCCTCGGCAAAGATTTTTTTAAAACCAGTTTTCGGCCAAATCTTTTTTATATAAATTGGATTTGCCGAGGGCCCGAGACTAGGCCCTCGGCAAAGAAGACCTTTGTCGAGGGCCAGGATGGGCCCTCGGCAAAGATTTTTTATTTTTATTTTTAAAATTCTTTGCCGAGGGCCACAGGGTCAGGCCCTCGGCAATTTTTTTTTGGTTTTTTAGCCCAGTTTTTTTGTGGTGCTACAATACATTGTTTTGAACTCAATTTTAAAATTCAGGCCAATTTTGATTTTGTTTTGTATATTTCCTTAATTTATTTCGATTCTTTGATTTTTTTTGAATATGTCAAATTTGAACTACAGGTGCATGGAATATTGCAATGTAGTGTTTTGGAAAATGTTATTCATGTTAATTGGTGCATGTTGAGTCCCTATCCATGAGCTCGCATCAAATTTTCACGCATCTTGTTCGCATAACATGGCGACCGACTTGCCGAGAAAGTGTTTTAAAATTATATAAACTCCATATGAAGTCCGAAAATCATGAAACTTGGCGAGATGTCATGTTATCACATGTGTAGGTTGTGGTAAAAAATTGAGAAGGCTTCGAGCGAGTTGCGACGTCAGATGCCTGAAACCTAGACATTTCCACCACCGCGCCGCGCGCCCGCTACCGACCGCCATGCGCCCCATCGTTGCGCCCGCTGCCGCGCCACGTGCTGACGCGCCCTCCGCTCAGCCCGTCGTCCGCCCAGCGCACCCAGCGCCCCACTAGCCTCCTCGCCGCCCCACCACGCCCAGTGCGGTCGAGGTCGCGCCCTGCCTCCGTTCCACGTCTCCGTCGAGCAAGGGGAGGTTTCTGTTGGAGGGGAGGAGGTAGAGGGTGAAGTTGGAGAGAAGAGAAGGAGAAGAGGAGAAGAGGAAGGGGAAAGTAAAAGGAGAATAATAGGATAAGGAGGCATGGAAGAGAAGGAGAAGAAGGGGAAAAGGAGAGAAGAAAGGGAAGAGGGGGAGAGGAGTACTACAATGCCGCTCGACCTCGCCAGAGAAGAAAGTGACCTCCACACCGCGACGCCTGACTCCATCGCAACCCTAGGTAAAACTCTCGTTGTCGGCCTTCATGCCGTATGTGGTTGTGTGGGCCTTCGTGCCATAAGTTGTTATGAGGGCCTTTGTGCCATTGTGGTTGTCAGCCTTCGTGCCATTTTGGTTGTGTGGGCCTTTGTGCCGTAAGTTGATATGAGGGCCTTCGTGCCGTTGTGGTTGTCGGCCTTCGTGCCGTTGTGAATGTCGGCTATCGTGTCGTTTTTTTGTAGGTTTTGGAAATCTCCCCGTGTAGGGGAGGTGCTACCGAAATTTTGAACAAAAAATAACCTATTGTCTTTTTATGCAGGAGAAGAGTACGTCGGAGGGGACCCGGAGGACCCCGATCGTCTTCGTCGACGTCGCGGTTCTACCGTCACTGTGTCGCTTCACCACTACATCGATTCGCCACTGCCCTGCTAGCCTTACTTCACCAACACCCTAGGTATAAATAACCTCTTTTTGCGCATGTCTGTCGTAGCCCGTGCATAACCTAGTTAGGCGTCTCCCGTCCAAAAGAGATACGGTCATAGGTATGCGGATCTTTGCGTATCTGCGACCGTATCTGTTTCGGATTGTCCATGTTTTTTGGACAGCCCGTGGATGCGTTGATGGGTTAGTTTCCATGGTCCACTCCGGTCCGAGAAGGAGTTTCGACAACACCTCCCTGTTGTTCTCTGGATACACACTCTCCCTTGCAGGACGTGTATTGGGAGAACAGCGGGGAGGTGCTGCCGAAATTCTGTCTCAGAGAGGAGCGGAGCATGGAAACTGACCTCATCTACGCATCCGTGGGTGGGATTAGGACCTATCCTCACCTATTAGACAGTAGGAACACCGCATAGATGCAATTGATGGTCACGATACTCGATGCTATAAATGTTAAAGGAGGGAGGACCGTCAGTGGATGTACACGGGCTGGAGAAGCGGGAGTGACTACGACTATGAATGGGTGAAGGGGACAGATGGTTTCTTGAAACATGCATTTGGCCTAGGAGCAGGAGGACATTCTCTAGTTTGGTGTCCCTGCAGCAAATGTGACAACAGGAGAAAAGTAGACGAGAAGACCATGGGTAGACATCTTGTGTTCAATGGTTATATGCCTAGCTACCAGCAGTGGATCTACCATGGTGAAGCAGATCATATAAGAGCGGAGGTGGTGAGAGCATGCCTTGAGGCTTTTGATGATGATGCCGGGGTAGCAGACATGCTAGATGACGCCCACCAAGCTCACTTCGCTGAACGATGTGAGAAGGAGGAGATGGAGGAATCCGCAAAGGACTTCTACAAAATGTTGGACTCGGCACAGAAACCCCTTCACGAGCGTACAATGATTTCTTAGCTAGATGCGATTGGACGCGTAATGGGGTTGAAGGCCGAGTTAAACCTGAGTCGAGAAGGCTTCGATAAGATGTTGGCTGTGTTTGGCACCATGCTACCAGAGAAGCACACTTTGCCGACGAACTTGTACGAGGCAGAAAAACTCCTTCATATGCTTAAGATGCCGTATGACAACATATATGTTTGTTCGAAGGGGTGCGTCCTATTTAGGAAAGAACATAAGGATGCAAATTACTGTCCAAAGTGTAAATCCTCCAGGTACCTAGAGGTAGACTCTAGTGATGGTCAGAAGAAGCAGCTTTCGATCCCCGCGAGAGTGCTACGTCACCTTCCTTTCCTACCGAGGATCCAATGGCTATTCATGACTGAGGAATCCACAAAACAGATGACATGGCACAAAGATGGCAAACGGTACAATCCTAGGAAGATGGTACATCCGTCTGATGCTAAAGCATGGACGTATTTCAATGACAAACATCGTGACAAAGCAGCTGAGGCTCATAATGTACGTGTCACGCTGGCAATAGATGGGTTCAATCCTTATGGAATGATGGCTGCCCCATACACATGCTGGCCCGTTTTTGTTATCCCCCTCAATCTCCCTCCTGGCATCTCCTTTCAACGGCATAACGTATTCTTGTCGTTGATAATTCCTGGACACCCGGGGAGTAATATGGGTGTGTTCATGGAGCCTGTGATTGATGAATTGATCCACGCTTGGGAAAAGGGGGTATGGACATACGATCGAGCTACAAAGACAAGCTTCAAAATGCATGTTTGGTACCACTACTCCCTGCATGACTTCCTGGCGTATGGGTTATTCGTCGCCTGGTGTGTTCACGGGAAGTTCCCATGCCCAGTATGCAAGGAAGCCGTGAGGTTCATTTGGTTGAAGAAGGGTGGTAAGTATTCATCGTTCGACCAGCATCGTCAGTTCCTCCCTCTAAACCATGAATTTAGAGAAGACATCAACAGCTTTACGAAAGGTGTCAAAGTGATAGACCCTAAACCGCACTTGACGACTGGTGCCGAGGTTCGTGTTTAGATAGATGCTCTCGTGCCCAATGAAGAAGGTGGTTTTGTGGGATATGGTGAGGAACATATGTGGACTCATAAATCCGGCTTGACGAGGCTCCCCTATTTCGATGACCTTCTTCTGCCACATAACATTGATGTAATGCACACTGAAAAGAATATCGCCGAGGCACTTTGGGGAACTCTCATGGACACTGACAAGTCTAAGGACAATGTTAAGGCTAGAGTGGACCTAGCGACGTTGTGCGATAGACCGAATCAAGCGATGCAGCCTCCTAGTGGCCGAAATAAGAACTGGAAAAGGCCTAAGGTCAATTTCGTCTTGCAGATTGATCAAAGGAGGGAGGTACTAAAATGGATGCAGATGTTAATGTTTCCAGATGGATATGCAGTGAATATTAGCAGGGGAGCGAACTTAGGCACTCTACGAGTCAACGGGATGAAGAGTCATGACTACCACATATGGATTGAGCGGCTTCTTCTGGCGATGGTCCGAGGCTATGTCCCTGAGCATGTCTGGCAAGTGCTGGCAGAGTTGAGCTTTTTCTTCCGCCAGCTTTGTGCCAAGGAGATATCTTGGACCATCGCTCAGGACTTGGAAAAAGCGGCACCTGTGTTGCTCTGTAAGCTAGAGAAGATTTTTCCACCCGGCTTCTTCTTACCGATGCAACATCTGATTGTGCACCTCCCGTCTGAGGCACGTTTGGGGGGGGCGTGCAGGCCCGTTGGTGCTATCCGATCAAGAGATGTCTAAAGACTCTTCACAAAAAATGTACAAATAAAGCCAGAATTGAGGCTTCCATTGCAGAGGCATGCCTTTGGGAGGAGGTGGCAAACTTCACAACGCTATACTACAAGCTGAACCTTCCTAGCAATCATAATCCACCCTCTTGTTACAATACTGGCGAAAATGAATCGACCCTGAGCCTTTTCCAAGGCCAACTCGGCAGCGCAAGTGGATCAACCCCAAAGTTATTAGGAAATGAAGAGTGGCGCAGTATCATGCTATATGTGTTGAATAACCTTACCGAGGTGCAGCCGTTCATCAAGTAAGTTCTCAACGAACTTATTTCAATATGCCATCACTATTCTGCTTCCAACCCCATTGATTCTCGTTCGGACAGGGAATTTGTTCGTGAATTTTGGCATCAATCAAGGGATCCTACCTTGCATGAACAAGACACCCTTGTTTCGCGAGGTGTGGGAGCGGGGAGGCCTAATTTCATTTCTTGGTTCAAACAAAAGGTAATGTCCAATTTAGCTCATACGTTCGATCGTCCAAGGTGATCGTACGTTTGATTAATATAACGATCTATCATGATTCACCTTGCAGGCCTAGACCAATTCGTCCATGAGCGACGAGTTGAAACAGGTTGCAAACGGCTATGATGTTAGGGTGAAGTCATTTACCGGCTATGACGTGAACGGATATCACTTCCACACAACAAGTTACGAGCAGATTCGGCCCAAACGAAAAACCACAAACAGCGGAGTTTGTACGTCTGGCACTGATGGCCTCGACTATCATGGTAGAGTTGAGGAAATCTATGAACTCTCATTTTATGGAGACGAACCTCTTAAACCTGTCATGTTCAAATGCCACTGGTTTAATCCTTGATCAATGAGACGAACCCCTCATCTTGGGCTAGTGGAGATTCGAGAAGATTCCATCTATCCTGGAAAAGATATCTACATTGTGGCTCAACAGGCCATGCAAGTATATTATACTCGATACGCCAACCAAGACAAAGAGGATCTTAAGGGTTGGGCTATTGGGCACCAGGTATCTCCACATGGTAAACTACCTGCCCCAAACGATGATGATTACAACTTCAACGCAAACACATATGATGGACAGTTCTATCAAGAAGATGGGCTACCAGGCACGTTTGAGATAGTCTTACCCAAAGCAATCAAAATGGAAGTAGACAACGAAACGGTTGATGACGAGGTCGATGGAGATGTGGTGGTAAATGCCAAGGACATAGCAATGCTTGAGCGATTACTTCTAGGCAATGACGACGATGACAACATAGAACCTTCGGATAGTGTTGCCTATTTGGACAATTTTGACAGTGATGATGAGACCTATGATCCCAATCATGAAGATTATTCCTAATACATGTAATACTATGGTTTTTTAATTTATGTTTTGTTTATATATTTTGAATCTATTTCTAATATATGTACTAATTAGTCTTGTTCATTCTTTGTGATTGCAGGTGATTGGACAAAGATGGCGAGCAGACGTCCACGCCATGACACGCCCTCGGTTTATGGGAGAGACCGCCCTCTCCTTCGAGGTGAGGGGTCGTCGTCCAGGGTAGCGTCCGTAGGAGGTGACGAGAGGAGGACCAGGGGCAGCCGCCACAGGAGGCAGCGGTCTCCTCCCACGACATGTGACAAGGTGCTAGAGGAGGAGCATGTGACGGCCACGGCCTCGTCCTCGTCGGAGGACGAGAGGGGTCAACAGACAGGTGAGGGAGACAAGGCGCTCAAGGGCGAGGGAGGTGAGGCACTCGAGGGCGAGGGAGGCGAGGCGCTCGAGGGCGAGGGAGAGGGTACCGCTACCCGGACTCTCTACGAGCGAGGTCCCGCGAGCCTCCCTCCGGTTCCGCTTCCTCACAACCGCTCAGTGATACGGCCTATGGCAAAGAGGTAAGTAACTATGGATGTTATCACAACTACTTCATAAGATATGTTGGAAATCTTAAGAGAAACTAATAAATTTTCTTAATCACTTGTGTAGGGCCTGGTTGGTTTTGTCGGGTACTCCAGCACGCACCCCCGCGAGCATCCTTGGTGTTTTGTGCAGGAAATGGTACCCCGGCATTGTGCAACTGTCTAAAGAGCCGGTGGTGCGGGAGCCGGCCTCCAACTGGGACAGGTACGCGCTGGTCACGGATGACACTTACCGCAACAAGCAGGAGCGAGTATTGGCGGAGTTTTGGGTAAGTCTCTCTCGCACAATATTGCTTAATACATCGCATTCATTGGTTAAATCTTTTATTGAAATAATGAATGGATACATTGGTTTTGTATGCAGAAATATTTCAAGGCCGAAGAAGGACTTGAGGCCCAGGCGGATCGGGTGGCTGCCGTAGCTTGTAGGAAGTACGTCACCGAGATGCACCACCATGGGCGTGTCCAAGCCCACATAGACTACTATAGGTCGGTACTTAGGCAGTTCCTCCCCAAGCCTCAAGCAAGACGGATTACGCTGACCCGGGACCAGTACCTTGAGGTAGGCGAATAAGATTCGTTCTGATATTAAGTAGGTTCAATTTCTTCTTATATGTCAAATACTCGATGACTTGTAGGTGATTCCCTGGTGGTGCCGATCATATCCTGAGTGCTGGGCCATGATTGTGGACAAGTGGTTATCACAGGACTTTATTGACACGCACGAGAGGCAGCAGGAACAGCGTCTGATGAGGTAAGGTCCAACTCACCATCAAGGCAGTCGTAGCCTCCCCGGATACAAACAAGCATACGTAAGTGATTTCTTTCATTTATTTTGATGCTCAATTCTATTTGATTTCTCACCATCTTCCCGTCTTTCTCGTAGGAGGCTGCGCACCCAGGCGAGATCTTGGAGTTCTCTGCGTGGGCTATGTCTCACATGGGCAGGGCGTCGTCCTCTATCTCCTTCGACCCGGCTGCCCCGCCCCAGGTGTACTCCGACCCGAACGTGTACACTAAAGTCCAAGAGTACACGTCAACGGTAAGGGGGATCTATGGGGAAGATTACAATGTGCACACTGAGTCTATTGATGCAGAGACGATCATGAGGCTCGGAGGAGGCAAGAAGCACGGGCGGCTATGGATTGCAGACGGCATCATCGACTCCACCACTGTTCCCTCCCTCGACGCTATCCGAGCACGGAGCACGAGCTCCAGCCAGCCCATACGTCCATGGCCATCTCCAGCACTGCAGCAGGTCCAAGCACTCTAGGTAATTCCTGTTTTACTCATCGTACGTACATATTTAAACACCTAAATTAGATTTGCATTACTGATACATTGGAGTGAAATATTGCAGGCCGAGCTGCAAGAAACAAAAAGGCAAAGTCAAGAGCAGAACGCGGAGCTGACCGCACAGCTGCAGGCCCAGAAGGTCGCGTTCGAGGCCGCGCAGAAGCAGATGGCGGAGATGATGGTGATCATGCAAAGTCTTGGGCAAGCATCGGGTGTACCTGTGCAGTTTTCAGCTCCTCCACCTCCTACTCCTGCAGCTACTCCTATAAGTATGAAAGTTCACTTTTCGCTTGTGCTTTGCATGTATGTCGGCCTTCGTGCCGTCGTTTCTTGCAGATTTTGGAAACCTCCCCGTGCAGGGGAGGTGCTGCCGAAATTTTCAATTGAGTCTAATCTTTTTGTATTCCTACAATACTAGATGTAATCTCTAAGTTTCAAAACTGTTTTTTCGGATTACTCACACATGCAATCTCTGCTCCTTTGTGCAGCTTCAGTCCGCGGGTTCCAATCAACCCGCTAGTGCGTCACCGGGTGATCCTACTTTTCCTTCACCATCATCTCATAGGCTAGCTTGATGAGGACTCGTGCTAGGTGATGTGGTTGGACTTTAGCGTGATTTGTGATTTATGGTTGTGACTTGTGCTTGGATTTTATTAACTTGTCGTAATAAACATGTGAATGATGATGAACATGTGACTTGTCATTGTAATATATTGTGATTTATGGTTCACAATTATGGTTGTGATATATTGTGAGAAAATGGGTTCTGTGTGATATATATATATGTATATATATGAAATGCTTGTGTCGATGGAATGCAAAAAACAAAAAAAAATTAAATTTCTGCCTCTTTGCCGAGGGCAATGACCAAGGCCCTCGGCAAAGAAGTGTCCTTTGCCGAGGGCCCAAGCAATAGCCCTCGGCAAAGATTTTTTGGAAAAAATCCTGTCAATTTCTTTGCCGAGGGCCAAGAAGTAGGCCCTCGGCAAAGGGTTAAAAAAATTCAAAAAAACCAATTCTTTGCCGAGGGCCGGCCCTCGGCAAAAATTTTTTAAAAAAATCCTGCCAATTTCTTTGCCAAGGGCCAGGGTGTAGGCCCTCGGCAAAGGGTTAAAAAATTCAAAAAAACCATAATTTTTAAAAAATCCTGAAAATTTCTTTGCCGAGGGCCATAGAGGAGGCCCTCGGCAAAGATTTAAAAAATAAAAACTTTTATTTGCCGAGGGTCGGCCCTCGGCAAACAAATTAAAAAAAAACCATTTCTTTGCCGAGGGTCGGCCCTCGGCAAAGAAACCGCCAACAGCGCCGGCATCTGACGGCGTCTTTTCTTTGCCGAGGGCCATCCGACTTTGCCGAGTGCCCGATAAAGGGCCCTCGGCAAAGACCCCTTCGCCGTCTAAAAATTCCCCGAGGGGTCTTTGCCGAGGGCAGCCCTCGGCAAAGCCTTTGCCGAGGGTTTCTAGTCCTTTGCCGAGGGCCAGAGGCCCTCGGCAAAGCATGCGCCTCCAGTAGTGATGTATCTAGAAAAGCAAATTAAAACATCTTATAATTTGGAATAGAGGGGGTACTTGTTTATTTGTAGCTCAAGCGACCAAGAAACATATATGTGCTAGGTAGCATAATGTGATGTGGCTAAGGATTCCTGAATAGCTTGCTCTTCATTCTTCCATTAACACTGGCTAATTTGCATGCAGACACGAGCCAGGGGAGGTGTTTGGTTGGCCCAAATTACTCATGTCCAGAGCCCCCCATGAATGATCTATCTACCACTGTGGCCATGGAACAGCTATCTTGCCCATTTTTGCAGTCTAGCAGTAATATATGCTCTTTCAGTAACATACTAACATAGTATGTCATAACGCATGAGTATTCTTTACTGTCATCATGATTATTGTACCTGATTAATTAGCAGCTCCAAATTGTTAGAAAGAATTCATGCTCACTTCTCCACATCAGAAATTGTACACGATCCCTCAAAGGATCACTAAGCATGGATATTTTTTTTCTTAAAAAAAAGAAAAATCACTAAAGCATAATCAGGCACGTGTACATCGAGAAAATCAAGTCCAATCCAATTCAAAAACAAATAAAGAAGAGAACAACTGGAAAGAAATAACAATGAAATGAAGAATCAAACCCAAACTAAATTAAAAGTGAGTGAACACAGACACTTTTTTTTTTCGAGAACACGTCCATTGACGCGTAACAGACACAAATTTGAAGAATATCAATGATGGTCTCATATGTGTGTATATATATGATCGATGTCCACTAGTAAACATATATTGGTCAGCTGAATCCTCTCAATAAGCTCGTTGCAGTAGTAAACTATAGTAATTACCTTATGCATGTATCTAATAATCCCCTCCTAATAGTTTGGTCGTTATATATATACTAGCTAGCTGCCCCATTTATATGTACACAGAAAATTAAAGGGGAATAAATAAAGAAGAAGAAAAATGGAAATTTGGCCTCTGGATTCCCATGGGTGAATGGTCGTCAGGTGACCTGAACGTTACTACGGCAGCATGTTGCCGGCGGCGGTGACCACGGCTAGCTGCTTGTCAGTGCCCTCCGCATGAGGCACAGACGGCGGCGCCCAGGCTCGTGGACGAAGCCGCCGCCCGGCGGAGGTCGGCGAGGTCTCGCCTGAGGCGGGCGTTGTCGTCGGTGAGGCGGTCGCACCAGCTGCGGAGCAGGTCGCAGTCGACCTCCGTCTGCTTGAGCTTGGTCCGCGCCCTCCGGTTCTGGAACCACACCTCCACCTGCCGCGCCCTCAGCCCCACCCGCCGCGCCAGCTCCTGCTTCTCCCCCTGATCGATGAATCGATTGATTAGTCGATGAACTGAATTGAGGCATGGAAGAGATCAGCGGCGGATCCAGGAAATATTTTAGGGGGACTGACCAACACTGCTACTCGATCTTAAGTCTCAGTCCTCCTACACTATAGAACTTTGCCTAAAAATTCATAGAGGCTCTGATTCGGTTTGGGTAGGGGGCCACCGCTGGATCCGCCCCTGGAAGAGATGAATGAAGAATTATCATGCAAAGTTGCATACGTGAGAGAGGATGTTGTGGGCGCGGAAGCTGTCCTCGAGCATGGTGGCCTGCGCGGCGGTGAGCCGGAGCTTCTTCCTCCCGCCGCCGCCACCATCGCCGCACGTCGTCTTGGCCTTCTTGCTCTGATGCCTATCAGCAGCGGCGGCAGTGGCGCCACCGGCGACGGCGGTGTCTCTCTTCTTCTTCCTACTTGCTGGCGCCGCTGCCGTCGGCTGGCCCCGGTGGTGACGAAGTGCTTGCGCTTCGTCAGCATGACGATCATCGTCCTGCACCGACAGCACCTCGCCGAACAGCTGCACCGTCCGCGGCGGCGGCGGCGCTAGCCGCAGGCTGTTAGCTCCGCCACCGCTGCCGATCCCGAGGGACAGGTGCGTGCCGACCTCCTCCGCGGACACGGAGTAGTACTGCTCCTCCATGCTGGTGGTGGCCGTGGTGAGGCTAGACATGGCGATATGATGGCGATCGATCGATGGATGTGGCGAGAGATGGACCTAGCAGCTTAGCCTAGAAGGCTCGACGAGAGAGACGAAGAGGTGGCAAGGCAAAGGCAGCGTGGCGGCTGATGAGTGCACAGGCTGCTGGTGCGTGCGTTTATATAGGTGGCAGGGGCGACCAGCCGGCCACGGCTACCATTCCACACCAACCTGATGAAGGATTGGATTGGAGGGGACAAGGTCGTAGTACGGTTTCGTGTGGGGGTTAATGAAGGGCAATTAGGTTACTAATGAATGGGGGTAATGGCAGCAATTAGTACACACGTTGATGCATGCGTATGCGCGGTTGGAGTTGGACTCAGTGACCAACCTACCTACCTGATTAAATTTACTAATTGGATTGGAATAAATGTCGATCAAGAACAGGAAACAGCTGCTGCAGGTGGCAAGGCATGGCAGGGCAGACAAGTCGTCGATCGGTCTCATTCTTGGAGGTCAAGATCAGGCGTCTTACAATTGGCCTTTTTGTTGGGAAACCGATGACAATTTAAGACTAGATAGATAGTGTACCAAGTACTCTTACTGTAGTATTTAACAAGCGTTAACTATAGTATATACTTAATGTACCAATAGCTAACATACAATATATACTAGTAGTAGTGTATTTAGGGAGGCACTTTATGGGGTGTACTATTAGGATTAAAGAAAAGTCAAACTTTGTAGATTTTGATGAATAGAATCATTACTCAAACTATATGCTAGGTTAATATAATATATAAATACATACTATAATCTTGAAACGATGATACTCCTATATTATATTGTAAGAGCGTGTAACTCCAAGAGCTAAGTCGTTTTGGAAAGATAAATATGGCTATTATTAGACCAATAAAAACGTCTTCAACAGACTGTTCAAACGGCTCTTCAAATTTGGTAGCACTCCATCGCAGAAAAACCGCTCGCTAAAGTTGGATAAGAATAATCCTCGCAAGCCAATTGGCCGGCTCCTATGAACCCGATCTCGTCTCACTACTAGAGAACCCACTTTAGAACGATGTCCCAAATTAATATTAGTCTCGACATTTTTTACTCCCGGAACTAAAGGTTCCTGCCCAACGGTCGTCCGCGGAGCAGAGATCTTTAGTCCCGGCTGGTATTATCAACCGGGACTAAAGGTTTACCTTTAGTCCCGATTCGTAATACCAACCGGGACTAAAGCTTTTAGTCCCGGTTTGGGTAATTCCCCGGGAATAAAGATTAATCTTTAGTCCCAGTTTGGACCCCTAACCGGGACTAATTATCCCGGCCTATAATCCAGCTCATTTCTTTCTCCCCGAGCCCGAGCTATTCTATTCAAACTCACTGCCTCTGTTCTTCAGCTTGCTGTTGTTCTTGCTCTCTCCCCCTCCATTGGTGTTGCTCTTCGATTTTGGAGGTAACAAACTTAATCATCTTATGTTTTATCAGTAGCTTATCTCATTTTGCGATGTAGATGCATGTGTAACTTTATATGTTAGACTTTATTATGATTTTATATGTCATTTTTAGCTCAAAATCACATGATGATTTGCATATATGTTTGGATAAACAAAAGTTAAATTAGTTCATCAAAATCACGCCTCGCTCGTCCTCGCTGGAGCACGCGCCATTCTCGTCCCCGGTGGCTTACGTGATCTTAGAATTAATTTTTCCATGAAATGAAAAACTTAGAAAATAGTTAGAAAATTGTAGAAAATCCGTACTAGTTGAACTTGCGGACCGTGTTCAGCTCGGCAAGCATGTTCTCTGCCGAGTGGTAACGGACGTCAAGGAGGAGCTTTGATTCTACGAGGAAAAGCGGCAATGGTCGTAGAAGACCGTGTTCCCTTTCTCATAGAATCGGAGCTCTTCCTTAGCAAGTACGGTGCCGTCCGGTGGAGAAATGCTCGCCGAGATGATCACGTAAGCAAGGTCAACTAGTACGGATGGTTATTTATTGAAACATGTTTTTGAGCTATAATTTGATGGATATTTGATAACTTCGGACCTACAAATGTCATCTACAAATGTTACTATCCTCGGCAACCTAAACGCCCACGAGCTCGCCGATGTCGAGCAGGTCACTTAGAATTATTTTTTTCATGAAGTGAAATACTTAGAAATCATGCCTTTTATTTTTTAGAATTAAATTTTCTATGAAATGAAAAACTTAGAAAATAGTTAGAAAATTGTAGAAAATTCGTACTAGTTGAACTTGCGGACCGTGTTCAGGTCGGCGAGCATGTTCTCTGCCGAGCGGTAACGGACGTCAAGGAGGAGCTTTGATTCTACGAGGAAGAGCGGCAACTGTCGTGGAAGACCGTGTTCCCTTTCTCGTAGAATCGAAGCTCTTCCTTGGCCAAGTACGGTGCTGTCCGGTGGAGAAATGCTCGCCGAGTTGATCACGTAAGCAAGGTCAACTAGTACGGATGGTCATTTATTAAAACATGTTTTTAAGCTATAATTTGATGGATATTTGATAACTTCAGATCTACAAATATTACTATCCTCGGCAACCTAAACGTCCCTGAGCTCGCCGATATCGAGCAGGTCACTTAGAATTATTTTTTCCATGAAATAAGCTACTTAGAAATTATGCCTTTTTTAGAATTAAATTTTCCATGAAATGAAAAACTTAGTAAATAGTTAGAAAATTATAGAAAATCCGTACTAGTTGAACTTGCGGACCGTGTTCAGCTCGGCCAACATGTTCTCTGCCGAGCGGTAACGGACGTCAAGGAGGAACTTTGATGCTACGAGGGAGAGCGGCAACGGTCGTGGAAGACCGTGTTCCCTTTCTCGTAGAATCGGAGCTCTTTCTTAGCCAAGTACGGTGCCGTCCGGTGGAGAAATGCTGACCGAGATGATCACGTAAGCAAGGTCAACTAGTACGGATGGTTATTTATTGAAACATATGAAATCCGTACTAGTTTTGTTTAAATATATCATTTTAGAAAATATTAAATTTACACTAGTTTGCAAAAATAAGTATAGAAAGTAGATGACAATTGGTACCGGATCATCGGCCTCTCGTTCGGTTGCGAAACGATTGAGGCTAGAACTCCCTCTCATTATCTACGGCAAGTGTAAGCAGAAGATTGTGATGGAGTACCGAGTCAAGAGACAGGGACCCAACAAGGGTCGTGTTTTCTACAAGTGCCCAGATCACGATGTGAGTTTCTTACGCATTTTATCTGTATGGCTAATTGACCTGCTTTTCTTGAATATTTTTGACTAAATAATTTTTGGCTTTAATTACAGTGGGAGGGCAATGGATGCGATGGTTGGTACTGGGAGGAAGATTATGCTACATACGTGCAGAATTTGGGTGCGCTTGAGGTAGCGGCTGCTGCTGATGAGGCAGTGAGCCAGCAGGAGAAGCTTATTGATATTCAACAAAAGAATGATTTGTCTGTTTTAGTTGCGTACAATCACGAAATAATTATGTTACTGAAGTGCATTGTAGTTTTAGTTTGTTTAGTGATAGTTGGGATTGCTTACGTTGTAGCCAGACTTAGTTAATTAATCAACCGTGTGTGTGTCATTTATGTTGTGTAATAAAATACTAAATTATGTTCAAGGTTTTCATAATTTGTCGTGTAATACAGATTATGTCACGCCATTGGATGTACAATGCCGATCGCCGCTCCCAAGACTTTATTGAGGGCTTGCACTATTTCTTAGGTGTGGCCGAGGCAAATAAGCAGGATGGTTTCATGTGCTGTCCATGTGCCCTATGTAAGAATTTAAAGGAATATTCAAGCTCAATGAGTCTTCATTCACATTTGCTTAAGTCAGGTTTCATGTCAAACTATATATGTTGGACTAAGCATGGAGAAAGCGGGATCATGGTGAAAGAAGGTGAAGGGGAAGATTTAGACATTGATGACATTATTGCTCAGTATGGTGCCTTTGATGATACTACAATGGGGGGAGATGAAGAAGAGGTAGCGGTAGAAGATGATCTCGGTGATGCTCTTGACGATGCCATTCGTGATGCACAACAAGAATGGGAAAGTGAAAAAGAGAAAGTTAAGTTCGAGCGCATGCTTGAGGATCATAGGAAGTTGCTATACCCGACGACCGAAGAGGGGCAAAAAAAGCTGGGTACAACACTGGAATTGCTACAGTGGAAGGCAAAGAATAGTATATCTGACAAGGCATTTGAGAATTTATTGAACCTTATAAAGAAGATGCTTCCGAAGCCAAATGAATTGCCCACCACTACGTACGAAGCAAAAAAGGTTGTCTGCCCATTGGGATTAAAAATCCAGAAGATACATATATGTCCTAATGACTACATCCTCTACCATGGCAATGAATACGAGAATTTGGATGAATGCCCGGTATGTAAAGCATCGCGGTATAAGATCAGGCGCGATGATCCTGGTGACATCGAGAGTGAACAACGTCCTAGAAAGAAAATCCCTGCCAAGGTTATGTGGTATGCTCCTATAATACCACGCTTAAAACGTTTGTTCAGAAATAAAGACTATGCAAAGTTGTTGCGGTGGTATAAAGAAGACCATAAGGTAGACAATATGCTGAGACACCCAGCTGATGGGTCCCAGTGGAGAGCGATAGACAGGAAATTTCCAGAGTTTGCAAATGAGGCTAGAAACTTAAGGTTCGCCTTAAGTACAGATGGTATGAATCCTTTTGGAGAGCAGAGCACTAGTCATAGCACTTGGCTAGTTACTCTATGTATCTACAACCTTCCTCCATGGTTATGTATGAAGCGGAAGTTCATTATGATGCCGATCCTCATCCAAGGTCCGAGGCAACCTGGCAACGATATTGATGTCTATCTGAAGCCATTAGTTGAAGAACTTCTAGTTTTATGGAACAAACCAGGTGTACGTGTCTGGGATAAGTACAATCAATGATTGGCCTGCTTTAAGTAATCTTTTAGGTCAGATAAACAAAGAATATAATGCATGCACACATTGTTTTGATGATGGGCGTCATTACTTAAGTCCTGCTAGCTACACGCTTAGCAAAGAAGAGAGGGACAACATGTTCGAATGTCTAAGCAGCATCAAGGTCCCATCGGAATTCTCCTCCAGTATAAAGGGTATAATAAATGTGCCAGATAAAAATTTTCTAAACTTAAAGTCCCATGACTGCCACGTGCTTATGACGCAATTGCTTCCAGTTGCTTTAAGAGGAATTCTACCTCCACATGTACATCTAGCCACCGTGAAGCTATGTGTATTCCTCAATGCAATTTCTCAGAAGGCAATCAATCCAGTGGAACTAGCTACTCTACAGAATGATGTGGTTCAATGTCTTGTCAACTTTGAGTTGGTGTTCTCTCCATCCTTCTTTAATATCATGACACACATCCTAGTTCATTTGGTGAAGGAGATTAATATTCTTGGACCTATGTTCTTACATAACATGTTCCCCTTCGAGAGGTTTATGGGAGTCTTGAAGAAATATGTGAAAGTCCGTTCTAAGCCTGAAGGAAGCATCGCCCAGGGCTATGGAACAGAGGAGGTCAAATAAAAAAACAACACTTTGACTCTAGTATTATGAACTTTAAATGACTTCAAATTGAAAAGTTTTGAATACCAAGTTTGTTAAACTCAAAAAGATCTACAATTGTTGTTTTGGTCAACTTTCCATTTGAGAAAGTTTGGACGGTTCAAATTTGTGATTTTTAAATTTCAACGCCTACAAACTAGTTTTCGGGACCCTAGATTGTCTCAAATTGAAAAGTTTTGAATACCGAGTTTGTTAAGCTCATCAATATATACAATCCTTATATAGGCCATTTTTTCATTTGAGAAAGCTTGAACAAAATGTAGTTCAAATTTCACAAGTGTGTGACATAGTTTTAGAAAGTATATATGAGATTCAAGAAGTTGTGACTAGTGTTTGATAAAAATTTCTCAAATGGGAAAATGAGCTATGTAACAATTGTAGATCTTTCTGAGATGATCAAACTTGGTATTCAGAGTTTTTTCATCTGAGATCATTTAGTGTCTCATTTGAGCAAGTTTGACCAAGTCAAATTTGGTCAAATAAAAAAACAACACTTTGACTCTAGTATTATGAACTCTAAATGACTTCAAATTGAAAAGTTTTGAATACCAAGTTTGTTAAACTCAAAAAGATCTACAATTGTTGTTTTGGTTAACTTTCCATTTGAGAAAGTTTGGATGGTTCAAATTTGTGATTTTTAAATTTTGACGCCTACAAACTAGTTTTCGGGACCCTAGATTGTCTCAAATTGAAAAGTTTTGAATACCGAGTTTGTTAATCTCATCAATATATACAATCCTTATATAGGCCATTTTTTCATTTGAGAAAGCTTGAACAAAATGTAGTTCAAATTTCACAAGTGTGTGACATAGTTTTAGAAAGTATATATGAGATTCAAGAAGTTGTGACTAGTGTTTGATAAAAATTTCTCAAATGGGAAAATGAGCTATGTAACAATTGTAGATCTTTCTGAGATGATCAAACTTGGTATTCAAAGTTTTTTCATCTGAGGTCATTTAGTGTCTCATTTGAGCAAGTTTGACCAAGTCAAATTTGGTCAAATAAAAAAACAACACTTTGACTCTAGTATTATGAACTCTAAATGACTTCAAATTGAAACGTTTTGAATACCAAGTTTGTTAAACTCAAAAAGATCTACAATTGTTGTTTTGGTCAACTTTCCATTTGAGAAAGTTTGGATGGTTCAAATTTGTGATTTTTAAATTTCGACGCCTACAAACTAGTTTTCGGGACCCTAGATTGTCTCAAATTGAAAAGTTTTGAATACCAAGTTTGTTAAGCTCATCAATATATACAATTCTTATATAGGCCATTTTTTTATTTGAGAAAGCTTGAACAAAATGTAGTTCAAATTTCACAAGTGTGTGACATAGTTTTAGAAAGTATATATGAGATTCAAGAAGTTGTGACTAGTGTTTGATAAAAATTTCTCAAATAGGAAAATGAGCTATGTAACAATTGTAGATCTTTCTGAGATGATCAAACTTGGTATTCAGAGTTTTTTCATCTGAGGTCATTTAGTGTCTCATTTGAGCAAGTTTGACCAAGTCAAATTTGGTCAAATAAAAAACAACACTTTGACTCTAGTATTATGAACTCTAAATGACTTCAAATTGAAAAGTTTTGAATACCAAGTTTGTTAAACTCAAAAAGATCTACAATTGTTGTTTTGGTCAACTTTCCATTTGAGAAAGTTTGACGGTTCAAATTTGTGATTTTTAAATTTCGACGCCTACAAACTAGTTTTCGGGACCCTAAATTGTCTCAAATTGAAAAGTTTTGAATACCGAGTTTGTTAAGCTCATCAATATATACAATCCTTATATAGGCCATTTTTTCATTTGAGAAAGCTGTAGAACAAAAAGTACTATATTTTCTATATTTTTATAGGTTCAACAAAAAATTCCTGTCAATTTTGGCCAAAAACCGAGAAAAAATTGAAACATTGACATTACAATAATGTGATAATAAATTTTCTATCGAATAATATTAGTTTTATTAATTTTAAGTTAGAAATATATTTTTGCATTAACAAAATACTTAGTATTAGTAACATTTATATTCTATATTCATAAAAGAAATTAAAAACTTTAGGTTACAAAATTTTCCTATTTACAATAAATAATTAGTTAATCAATAGTATTTTTTAAAATAAATATTGCAAAGTATTGAAGTTGCTATGGAATTAATTGATTAACCTAGTATTAAACAAAAACAAAATCCCAGGCCTTTCCAATTACGCTGGCGGGTTGGCAAATTTTTCAGGGCTTCAGTCCCGGCCCAGACCAAGAACCGAGACTAAAGGGTGGGCGGCAATTTCGGTGCCCGCCAAAAAATACCTTTAGTCCCGGCTGGCAACACGAGCCAGGACTAAAGGACATTTAGTCCCGGCTGGTAAGACCAATCAGGACTAAAGGGTTGGACCTTTAGTCCCAGTTGGTATTACCAGCCAGGACTAAATGCCCTTTAGTCCCGGCTGGTGTTACCAGCCGGGACTAAAGGGTCTCAGGCTATATATATCGAACGTCTGTTTTGTTCATCTTCGATCTCGCCTCCATCGCTCAGCCGCCCGACTGGCCGCGCCATCCGCCGTCATCGAGCTCGTCTCTGCCGCGACGCCGTCGTCGTCTACCCCCGCCCGGCCGCGCCATTCTCCAGGCCCGCATCGCCGCATCCCGTCTCCGCCGCCGCACCCGACCCCACCATCCGTCGCCGACGCTTCCCGCGCGCCCACGCTGTACGGCCTCCGTCGAACTCGATATGATCTACTGCTCTCGATCGGGCATATTTTTTAGATTTTTTTACAAAGTCTCGGCTGTATGTTAGATTAAAATAAGTACATGTAGTTTATTGTTAGTTTTTAGTTATTTTTAGATAGTTTTTGATATATTAGATTTAAATGTATTAAAATTTAATTAGTATTTTATTTAGATAGTTTTTTTAGATAGTTTTTTATTATAGTTTTTGATATATGTTAGATTAAAATGTATTATCTTACTAGTTTATCTAATTTCATGTTAGATTTATTTAATTAGATTTAGTAATTATATATTCTATCTCTCTATATATATTATATCTAGAGAGAGATTCTATATGTATACATATGTACTTAATTATTTCTATATGTATATATACATGTACTTATTTTCATGTGTTGAGAGAGAGAGAAAATTGTATCTAGAGAGACATTCTATGTGTATCACATGCATATATAGAGATATAGACATATGCACTTATTTCTATGTGTTGAGAGAGAGAGAGAATATATTGTATCATTCTATGTGTATATATATACATGTACTTATTTCCATGTTGATGAAATATTATGTGTTATTATATTTAATTGGATTTAGTAATTCTAAATGTGTTATCACATGTACTTATATTATATACCATAGTAATTCTATCTATATGTTATCTTAAAGATACAAATGGCTGCTCCGAATGATAACTTGAGTGATGACATAATGGCGGATATTATCAACGCCGGCACCAATGTGGATGTAGATGACACGAGTCAGTACTTTGCTGATTATGAGGATATCCTGAATATGCCGGTGGTTGAAGATCAACAAATTGTCGCGCAAGAAAATACTGGCGAGGTATATTCGATTATCTATCATCTCTTATAGATGCATGCATATGTATATTTGTTGTTAATCGTTGTGTTTCTACTCATGTAGCCGGTCTCTGGATCTACATCAACCACCGACAAAAGTAGGAAAGTCCAAGGGCTAAAAAAGCCATTAGAGGGCCGTTTCATAATATCAGAATTCGACACCGACACCAGCAAACCATTGGGACCACATGCTCAGACATATGTCAATCAATGTGGGTTCGTTGTAAGGGATAGGATCCCAGTTAGTGCTCGTAAATGGAAGCAGAAGATATCCGCTCCTAATGTTAGTTTTGTATCTGATCATGACAAGAACCTAGCTTGGAGAGATATCACTCAGCATTTCACATTACAAGCAGATGATGCTTTGAAGGAGCTGGTGAGGGATTGGACAATGAAGAAGATGGCAACATTGTTTTAGAGTTGGAAGAAGACATTGTATAAAAAGTTTATCTTGAAGAATGCTACGCCGAATTTCAATGCTAAGGCGTTTGTCAAGTTGGAGTCCCATTGGGATGCCTTCGTAGAATACAAGACATCCCAAGACAGTGAGGAACGTGTGATGAGGAATCGGCAGAATGCCCGACAGAAGCAATACCATCATCGCATGGGATCAGGTGGTTATAAGAGTGCTATTCCCAAGTGGCAGAACCTAGAAGCAGAGATTACTGCCAAGGGAATCATACCTGAAACAATAGAGAAGAACTAGCCTCAACGTGCGAAGAATTGGTTCTACGCTCATGGGGGAAGCCTAGACCTAGACACTGGCAAGCTAATTTTCGGCCAAAAAATTGAGAGAGCAACACAGAGACTAGCTCGTGCTAGGGAAGAAGCTGATAGTGGTGTTTTTAAGCCCAACAGAGAGAAGGATGAATTGACATATGCACTAGAGAATCCCGAACACGGTGGTCGAACAAGAGGCTATGGGGCGGTTCCGTGGCTACACGCATTCCCAGCAGACAAGGATACCTACAGAAGCCGCCAAAGAAAGAAGGATGAGGAGGCAGAATGAATCCGTGCATTGGAGCAATTTGTTGACGAGTCACGACAAGCATTGCTTGAATCACGTGAACGAGAAAAATCTCTTGAGGTAAGAATGCAGGAGGAGATCAAGAGGCAAGTGCAGCTAGCAATGAGTCAAATGCAATCGCAATCAACGCCGGGAGTCACCATTAGCCCCGTTGGTCAGATGAAAAGCAGTTGTGCTTCTACGGAGCTGCCAGTTATTCAAGACGATGCTGGGTTGCGCTTCTCTATTGATGACATTACCGAGCCTCTAACAACATGTGAGCTGCACATTCCAGATGGTAATAATGCATCAATCATGGTGGCTGTCAGGGTTGTATCTCCAATAGACCGAACGAAGACACCAAGAATCCATGGGTCAGTTATTCAACCTGGATATGCTAGCGTCTCGGTCGATAGAGTGCTCAAAGGTTATAACAATGTTCCTCTTGACATTGAAGGCGGTGATGGGGAGAAGACACTAGGAGAAGCAGAAAAGACATTTATTCAATGGCGCAAACGCTTCATCATCATTCCTGGGGTGCCATCGCTTCCCCTACCTCACCCTAGATACGAATGAAAGTGAATGAAATATTATTTTCCATTAATTTTCTATTGGCTTAAAAAATAATTGACACACAACTTGTTTTTGTAGCAGGGTCTCCCCCAGCCTAGCCTAATCATTCATTCCCCATCTCATCACAGCGTCGCGGGGGGCGAGACGACTTCATCCCCACGGCGATCGCCAACTCCTACACCGGCCCCATCGCCTCCACGACGATCTCTAACTCCTACACCGGCCCCACTGTCTCCACAACGATCTCCAATGCCTCCACGCCGGTCTCCACCAACACCGGCCACATCGCCTCCACGCCGGTCTCCAACACCGCCCCCACCCCCTCCACAACGACGCACTACAAAGACGTCTAAGGTCCCGGCGGCAAAGAAGACCCCGAGAAAAAGAGTTATTTCTTAAGAAATACTTTCTAAAAAAACTGATGAGCAAATAGCAGCTGAAGAAGACAAAAAAGTGAAAGATTTTTTTATAGATACCAAAAAGAAGAGTCAAGCGAAGCTTAAGGAGAAGCCGTACTTTTACCTACCACGAGAGGTGTTGAGGCAGAAGGTCGATGCTCACAAGAAAAAGATGATTGAACTTCGTAAGCCTTCGCCACTATCAGACTATGACCGCTCCCTCGTGAAGTCACATGATGCAGATAAGAAAAGAAAAAGAGCATCAGGGAAGGATGTCCCACAGCTCAGACAACAGAAGCAACCAATGCAAAATCTTGTTGTTGCTAATCAATATGGTTCCAACATAGAAGTCTATCGACCAGACAACTTTGGAGAAGTGTCAGTTCAAGCCCTTAATGCTTTTTTTCAAGATACTGGTTTAACCTTGGATCAATTGATGGGCAAAGCTCCAATCCAGAACCTGGAAGTTGATACCTGGAAGACTTATAAATATGGCAAAAGTCTGTACAACCCTGCGGCTCTGAAAGAATTGGGTACGCAAATGTACTTGCTCAACAAGTGGTACATGAAGGCGTGTGGCAGGGGTGAGCAGTGGATCTTTGTCAGATTTAGAGACCATCATTACTTCCATGGCGATGACATCTTACATATTAGTTTCGAAGAATTGCATCAACTATACCACATGGACGCTCTGGACAAAACAATCATTAGCTCCTTTTGTTTGTAAGTGATTCTTACTTTTATTTAATAAACTCACTTCCATGCGTACGTGTATATAATTATCCTCACATGTAACTTATATTTATATACAGATTCCAGATGTCAGAGCTCCAAAGAATACAAGACACCAGTGTTGGCTTCATTGATCCTTATATCGTATTTAAAACCGGTATTATTGTCAAGGAGCGATGGGTATCTGAAGCACAGGAGAATATCATGATGTTCTTCGTGAAGCAGCACGACAAGACACCAATACTTTTCCCGTACAACTTTGAGTAAGTGTTAATAATAATGTAGTCTACACATTTTATGTAATATCAATACAACTTATATGCATGTACGTGTGTGTATAAACCAATGCAGTTTTCACTGGATACTCATTGTTATTGAGTTAAACTCAAGTCGGTTACTAATCTTTGACTCGTTGAGAAAAGAACGGGCACTATACCAAGATATGATAGACATTATCCAGAGGTAATTTTGATCTCTCGCGCACAACTATTATTGAATAGACTTTGCCATAATTTATTAACGATCGTACATTATTGGTCGTACAGGGTTTGGAAAGAGTTTATTCGGCAACATCGCAAGGATTGCAAGGCACCACTTAATGTAGTTGAAATACCAGTAAGTTGTACTATATACACTTCCCCACGTGTTTAATTACTATATCGTACTTCAATTTACGTGTAAGATGATGAGAATAATCTTCTTCTCGTACAGTGGTGTTTGCGGTAGGAACCAGGTAATAACTTGTGTGGATACTACGTTTGTGAATTTATCACTGCGCACATAAGAAGAACTCCTGAAGATGTCCTCAGAGTACGTATATATCAATTTTTATTTATTTTTAAATGAATATATATACATATATGTGTATTAATACTTTTTCTTTTATTTCAAATGCAAGACTGAATGGTTGAAACGAAGGGTCATGCAAAAAGACCATCTGAAAGCAGTTCAAGAGTCAATAGCAGGATATCTTCTAGAAAAAGTGCTAAATCCCAACGGCGAGTTCTACTTTGATCTTAAGGAATAAATGATGTAAATTAAATGTTTATTGATATCGTTATTTTCGAGAACAAGATTATGAAAGTGTTGTATATATACATATATATATATATATATCTATAATATATATAGTTTCATACTTTATTCGAATATAATAATGCTCAAGATGAGAATTAGATGTAATTATACGCATGCGTGTATTTATATTAGCAGCATAGAATACGTACATAAAAACATATTATATATTAAACAAATACATGTAACTGAACTGAAAACAAATTAAACAAAAAAAAGAAAAAGAAAAGGAACCTTTAGTCCCGGTTGGGGTTACCTACCGGGACTAAAGGGTGAACCGTTAGTCCCGGTTGGTGTTACCAACTGGGACTAAAGGGTGCGCCAGGTTCGCTCGGCTAGAGGGCCTTTAGTCCCGGTTGGTGTTACCAACCGGGACTAAAGGTCCCTCTTTAGTCCCAGCTCGATGACCCAGGACTAAAGGTTCCACCTTTAGTCTCGGGATCGTTGTCCCGGCGCGGTAACCGGGACTAAAGGCTGTTACCGCCAGGGACAACAAGTCCATTATATAGTAGTGTCTAGGTCCGTTCACAGGGAAGAGGGCTTGCGATGACATTTCGTCGAGTCGTGTGCAGTGCGAGAGAAAGAAGAACAAGATAAATGGCTTTTTTTAGTTTGGTGATGTGGAGTGGGCCCATATTAGAGGTTGAATATCAATTTTTTACCGAGGTTGCAGGAGTAGTTTAATTATTTTGAAAGGTTTTTATTTAGAGAATAGGTAAATCACTAAATATGGAATACGTTTTTAGCTAATCTCTTAAGAGTTGCTGGAAGGGTGACTAGTGATAAAGTACACTTCTTAAAGATTTTTCAAAATCCTAATTTGATGTATAAAAATAAACCAAGGGAGAGCACCGAAGGCAAATATATACAGCTAGCTCCATCTAAGGTTTCTTCTAGTTGTTTCTTCAATTATATAAAATTGACAACATAATGTTAACATTGCTAGAACTTGTTATGAAAACACTAGTTTCAAGGTAATATGCTTTTTGAGTCAAAGTATATCTATCACATAAGAGACCGTGTTGGTGTACCGATATATTAGAGGTAATAGTACTTTCTCCACACACACCACACACACACAAAGAGTGTTCCTTTAGAACAGTCTATAATCATTTTTTTTACATCTAATGTCCCTCATTGGTTTCCTTTTTACATATTTTGATTGAACATTTGAAGTTTTTTGTATGTCGAGCTAGATTACTAGTATTTGTCTCCAAAAATATTTTCAAAACATCAAGATATATGTATTAATCCTGTTATATTCTTGTTGACAGAATATCGTCGGTAGTCCTCCGAGGGGTATCCCACGAAGGTAGATTGATCGGCAGAGAAGTGTGAGATCAAGAATAAGAAGGCAACAGAGACACACGAGTTAGACAGGTTCAGGCCGTCAGTATGACATAATATACCCTACTCCTATTGATGAGGACATGACACCCATGCATATGACCATGTTTGGCATATGGTATGAAAGGGTAGGAGGCTAGCAAGGGTGTCCAAGTCAAGAAGGAGGTCCGAGGCTAATTCGGTTCGAGTCCCCGAGGTGGAGGCCCAAAGCAACTCAAGTTCGAGTCTGTCTCGGCCTCCAGGACCAGTCTGCCTTAAACTGGTCACCCAGGATGCATCCGGACTCTGTTTTCGATGATCCACATATGGATGGAAAGATAATTGGATAAGGAAGTCAACCCAATTGATTTCACATCAAAAGCCCTTCGGAATCAACAGGAATCATCGAAACACGTCAGTGTCCAGAATCTATCAGGGTGCTGCGACACCGTCTTTTGGTCTGTTGGACCGTGCATCGTGTTTGGGCCCATTAGGGGGCACGTCCAGGGGGGTGATGCCCAAGACTCTATAAACACCAACCGTCGCTCTCCTTAGGGTTTGAGTTTTGTTTAGTTCTTGATTTTCTCATGAAACAGATGTCGTTTTGCTGTAACTGTCGCCGCCAAGGCCGCTTGCTGTGAACCAGGGCTCCAGTTCTTGATCTTGTTCGCCTTTGGTGATTAGTCCTTTTGAATAAAGACTTGAACTCCTTATTTTCATAAGCCTCATATTTATTTGCAATTTCAGATTGCGTTCATCCTGTTCTTGCTTGTGTTCTCGATTCGCTTGTAGGAAAGCCTTCTCGGCCAGGTCAATCGCGTTCACGTGGTTGATAACCAACGGAGCAGTGGGGTAATGGTTGTGGGGGTCTGAATCAGTCTTGGTTCGAAGCCTAGATTGTGAACGTCGAGTCTCCACCAATCGATGCTATCATACCTTTCGGAAGATAGCTATCGTATGATATTGCCTAAGTTTGGAGGGGGTCCCTACCCACCTTATGTAGTCCGGGGAGCAGGGTTACAAGTCGGTTAGATCTGAGAGATAACCGGAAAGTAATAACTGATTACAGAAATCTTGGGATCATACATATCCTAAAATATTTCATAGTATCTTCAGGATATCCTCCTAGTGTCTTGTGGGAGGCGCCGAGCAGAGTCGTACACCGCAAGGCTTCGTCTTGTGGGCTAGGCCGCCCCTGGGGGCGCTGCCCATGTAGTCAGCCGTGGGTATCTGGGGTTGTACCCCCCACAGCTAGAACCCGAGCGCCTTGCACCCATTGTGCAACGCCGTTCTAAGCTTGTCCGAGCAGATGCAAACAAAGCCGAGCAGCATAACTCATTGTCCAACCACCATGATGAGTTGCCGAGCAGTTGTGAGCAGTTGCTGAACAGTTGTGAGCAGTTGTCGAGCCGCATAACCCATATACGGCTTGTCATAAGGGTGTAAGGAGCTCAAGTTCAGAAATGAAAATTTCTTCGCAGTGGACCAAGTGTGCCCACTTAGAGTCTGTCGTAGAACCGACCAATTTATAAGAGTGCAAGTACAATGCCAGCCCGCAAGCGGTCGCACTGTCATACTTGAACCCATATAAACCCGGTAGTTCGTCGAGTACCACAACAGGTCTCGATAAACGATTTACAACAACCAAGATCATATAGGATTCAACATATATGCCACATATTACATAAAGTTCACAGATACATTTCATCATCAGAGTACGAATAAAAGTTATTACAAACCGAGTTTTGCTAGATAAAGCGGAAGCAAATAAGTTCGAAAATAAAGTTTCCAACATAGTTTGATACAGTGCCAAGTAGGATCACGGTCGACAAAAGTAAAGATAGGAATTAATAAAGAAGCCTACCCAAGGCTTACTCCTCATCCACAGCGGGATAGAAGCAACTCTTGCAATAACCATGATACACAGTGCCATCTGCAACAATGGGAAAATAAACCCTGAGTACGAGAAGGTACTCAGCTAGACTTACCCGTCATGAACTAGAAATAAATGACTCTAAGGATTATGCAAGGCTGTATAAGTGGACGTAACTCGATAACATTTTGCATAAAGACAAATGACTCATTGTTATAATTATGATTCCTTTATCAAGTTAATTATAACTATCCATTTCTAGATTAGCAACTATCCTGTGCCAAACATGTGGTATATCAATTTAAAAGCATACAATAGTAACCATAGCAGGTATTGTAATTCCATATTCATCCGAACCATCATGTTTCATAACACAATTACTACGATGTTGGGACTAGCCAAGTTTCTCACTATCCGAGAGAGACGGCGATTCGAATCGATTTCAACCAGCTGGGAATTTATTCCTAACACAAACCCAGGTCTACCAGCCACGATAGCCTTAGGTCACCTTTGGTACAACTCAGGTACACATTTCGCGGGTCCGTACTACGCCGCACAATCTAGAACACCAGATGCCAGGATGCTCAGGCCAAGCCTGCCCTTGGGCTCAGTCTGATCGTTCCCCGGAAGGAGCGCACAACAGAACGGGTCACGGCCTGAGTTGAATTACTCGGCTTCGCGGTCAGAACGAGTTATCCGGTCAGCTAAGTGAGAGGCATGCGTTCAATCTTGTCAGAAGCACCAACAACGGTACGGTCCTTAATCGACACAGATGGGGATAGATCCACACCCAAGACCTCCATGTCTTGTTGCTTCTCTATCGACTTCCCGTCCGGTCTCGATTTTCTTTTACCCCCTGGTTCTGTTCCACGATAGCAAATATAGCCAACCGTGCTCCGGTATCCACCTATATCTCACAGGTGACAGGACATCACCTGACTTCTACCGGTCTAAGCATGGCTAAGCATTTATTCGATCCTAGACCCATACCAGTTAAAGGTTTAATATCTGGACAAGGAATTTATATGCATCAAGTGGTTCCATTCAACTCTTATAACCTAATGCATCAATCATAAGTACTTAAGTAAACATTTGTAAAATACTAGGAGACTTAGAATGCTCCGGGGCTTGCCTCGCAGAAAGGAAGTAGGGTGGTGGTCAGGACACTCCGGAAGCTCTTCAGGGTTCTACTCCACGCCTTCGGGAGCTACGGCTTGTGGATTCTCCTGCGGGTCCCCTGCCTCTGCTTCTTCGAATTCCAGCAACGTTATCTCTTCCTCTGATCCTAGATGCATGAATATGGCATAAGTATTACGAATGCATATATGTTCACAAGTGCATCATGTTTATAGAGTTGGTGCATATCTCTTCTCGATTATTTAATTATCTACTTCCATAATGCATCGATTATACCACAAAATAGCAGCTACTTGTTTCACTCATAACTGGAGTTCTACTAATCCAAATCCAGTGATCCTAGACTTTCTGGAAAGCTTATCAAATTCTCTACAACTTTGTTATTAACTATTTTTACAGTACACATCATTTTCAACATGCAACTCATCAAACTATAGAATCTATCCAGAATCTTTTTAATTTTGCATTTTAAAGCAACGATACTTCTACTTCATGTAATCACTCAAAATTTGACAACATAAAGTCCACCAACAGTTTAAGCATACCAAATACATTTAATATAAGATAATGGTGAAGTCCAAACTATTTATTTAAATGCCTTTATTATTTTACTGAGATATTTAGGTTAAATAATAAACATATACCAGATGTACTTCATAAATTCTTAAAAATTTACAGTACCTTACTAATGCTATCAAAGGACCACTGTAAAGTTTCATGCCATTTTGCCAAGTAGAACATCCTATACAAAAATAACAAGGCAGCAATGCTTGAAATAGCATAATTAGAAAACCCTATTGAAAAGTGTCAAGCAACAGATTTCCTATTTTTCTTAGCATCCATATACTACTAGGATAACCTCCAACAAATTTCATGGGTATTGGATTCCTAAATAATTTATAAAAATTTACACAAGGATCTCCTAATTATAAAAGAAAAATCTATAACTACAAATCTACACATGCACTCATCTTCAAATTTTTACCAGAGCTCATATATGCTAAGACTAGCTTAACACAAAAATTTCATAATTTTTGGAGCACAGGAACTCTAGATATAAAATAAACAAATTTGAATGCATTCAAAAGCACATTTCAAATCTCTATTTAAATCTCCAAAAATTTCTACTATAAATGTCAAGAACATATTTTTCCTAAATACTACACTTCCTAAGGAACACTACACAATTTATTTCATAATTTTTGGAGCTACCAAACTGAAGATACAAAAATTACAAAACATATGAAATCTGCATTCAAAATGAACTAGCTTTAATACATGGAGTCGCTGACACGCGGGACCCACTGGTCAGTTGACCCCACCGGTCAGCGAGACAAAACAGAGCACGACGGTGCCGCTCGACGCTGCGCGGCTGGAGCTCATCGACGACGAGTCCACCGGCGGTGACGTCTTCACGACATGACCCCCACTATCTCCTGGACCTATTGACCTACTTGACCGAGCCTATCGTCGTAGCTAAGTACGGTGGCGGCATTCATGGTGGCATGGTGGAGCTGGACAACAGCGCTACGCCGACGAAGACCACGGCGAAGCACTAAAAGGCGCGGACGAGTTTCCATGGGCTTAGGCGAACCTAACGCACACGGTTGCACGGCCAATGGTGGAGGGAGGTGCCCCAGCCACGGTGATGGGCATGGCGAGGATGCTCCGATGAGCTAGCGCACGGCGCTGTTGCTTACCAAGTGCGGTCAGCGAGCGCGGGTGGAGGCAGTGGGTTGCTGGGGAGCTGGTGGTGCTGCTGCGGTGATGAATGGATGGCTCGTCGTGAGCCAGCGCAAGCTATGGCGACGGCGGTGCTGTGGGAGCTCAGCGGCGTTGCCTGGTTCTGCGGCGAGAGCAAGGGAGGGCACTGGAGAGGGAGAAAGCTGGCGTGAGTGAGTGGAAATGGAGCGGGAGCACGCAGGGTGATAATGGCCGGCTCAGGCCTGGCGCTGCCCGGCGGATCAGAGCAGCGGCGACACGCGGCCTTCATCGCGTCCACACGGCGTTCGTGTTCTAGCGCCGGTCGGCCACCGAGCGCTGGTTCAGTTCGTCAGTCGTCCACGAAGCCAAGCCTGACAGCGGGTTTTGCAATCGAAATAACTCCCTATGCAAAGCGATTCAGTGATTTCTTTCTGAACAAAAGTCATAGTCCTAAGTACCATCTCCAAATGTTGTTCAATGATCTCATGCTAATTTGCAACATAAACTAAGTTATATCATACCAAAGGTTGGGCTAACAGCACTGTCAGGGCATGACTTAGAACAAAAACGGCTTAGTGTTGCAAATGTTGATTTTTCTAATTTTTGTGATCCAATTTCACACATGCTAGGAGCTGAATCAGTTAGTGACCCAAAAATAAAAGTTGTTCCTTATGTCAAATACTACAACTTTGCTTTAGTGATCTCCTCCATGTAAGGTTTCTAACACCTAGTTCAAACTTGGTCAAACAAGCTACATTCAAAGGATGGTACATACTTGAACTATGACATAATGACCTAATTAGCCCTAGTCATAAATACCAAAGTTGTTCATGATGATATACTAAACATGTTTAAGCTATTTGCAAGGTCACACAATCATCTACATGTTTACACTCATGATCATATGCACATACACATGGAAACATGAAATAATAAGAATGTTGCATATGTTTCAATCAAATGTTTCAAGTGTCAAAGCTTATATATGAATGCTTTATGATCATGCTCATGCTATGCTAGTCAAGTTATGCAAGGCTAACACCCGAGGTGTTACAGAGTCCGACCATGAGAAAAGGAGACAACCTTCTTCAACTTCAAGAGGCGCGGAGTCTTCCAGAATAAAGCAAGCACATTCATCGCTAGGTGAAGTGTGCCCACTTAGTCTCCAAGCCTGACAGTAGATGACGTAGTCATGTGGTGCTAGGGTCCAAAGCAGAAGAAAAATAAAAGACCAGCCCACCAGGCAGCCAGTCCCTAAGCGTAGCCCCGAGGAGCACATTCACCGCAAGGTGAAGTGTGCCCACTTAGTCCCCGAGCCTGACAGTAGGTGACGTGGTCACGTGGTGCCAGGGTCAGAAATAGCAGTCAACTTGGAGAAAACATAATCGCCAAGAAAACACCAGAGTAACGGCTGTACAGTAGTAATTACTGAGCCGTAACGATTGGTGGAGATGTTGGCAAGCATTCAGCAAGCCACAACAAATTGCAGAGATAAATCAGCAATACGGGCTAGAGCTGCATGAAGGCCCAGGTAACGGCCCACCTTGCTGTTACAGAGAATTTGGGGTGGCGTAAATCATGGGAAAGGTTCCCTAAAACCCTCGAATGCGAAAAGGTGGGGAAAGTGCTTTATAACTGCGCCGCTGCATCCCGCATTTCCACCTTTGCCACTTTGCCATTTCATCTTCCTCCTCAGCCCTCACATTTCTAGATTCACATCCACGCTTGCTTCTGCCGCCAAACCCTAATCAGATCTGAGAGATGGTGTCGAAGAAGAGAGCTGCCAAATCAAAAAAGACGAGCCCTAAGAAGACGAGTGCCGAAGCCCGGCGTGACGAAGAATGGGGGTCGTCATGAACGGGAGAAGCATAGCTCAACAGATTGGTGGAAGCTGGCATTCTTCCTGACCGTGCTACCACCGGATGGCGGCCAGCCCTCGGTGAGCCCTTCCCAACACCTCACACTGATGAAGTGGTGGTATTCAAGGATTATTTCTAGCGTGGGTTGGGATTTCCTATTCATCCATTCTTGAGGGATTTGCTGGAACTTTGGGTGGTTAGTCTTTGCAATCTCCACCCAAATACCATTTTACACATCTCTATCTTCATCCATTTCTGTGAGGCATATCTCGAAATCCTCCCCCACTTCAACCTCTTCCGTCACCTGTTCTGGCTGAAGAAGAGAGGTGGTGGTGGTTCCAAGGTGGTCGGCAGAGTATACCTTTAGTTGTGTGATGGATTGGCGGGGGAGTACCTTACTGTGATGCTAAACACATCACTAAAGAACTAGAATGCTAGGTGGTTCTACATGAGGCAGAGCCACTCAGTCATCTGCTATGACACCGACCACATCCCGGAGAGCCAGAGGAGCTGGTCAAAGATGCCAAGCAGTGCTGATATGGAGCAAGTGAGGGAGCTCCTTAGCTTAATACAGGGTGTGAAGACCAATGGTGGATTGATGGCGGCGAGCTTTATAGTGCGCCGTGTTCAACCCTGCAAGGAGAGAGCCCACCTCACCTTTGAATTCAAGGGGGAAACTGACGGTACCCAGGAGAGGCCGGAGATGCTGTCTAGGAACGTTGTGGAAGAGCGAGCTACAGAGCTATTCGCTCCGTTTGCCTCATTCAGCATGTTAGGGTATATGAAGCCCTTTAACTGCAAGAATCTGCCTCCCTAGGTAAATATTTTAGTTGTATGTTCCTTATGTTTTTTACCTTTTGTCATTTCTGAGCAATGGACTGATTCACTTATGCGAAGATCCACTTGCAGGATAGGACGGTGTACTTCTCAGGCGTGCCGAGGAGCGAATGGCTAAAGGGAGTAGATGCCCGGCCACCGCGACAGCCAGAGGAGCAAACTGTCAGCATCTCATCGGAGAGTCCATCCCCGGTGTCAGAGAAAATCTAGGGGAAGAGGGCAGCGATAGACGAGCCGGCCCGGAAGAAGAGAAAGACCACGGCCACCGCTCCCCTCAAACCGGGTGACATCTCACTTGGTGGCGACCAGGCCACTCGAACACGAAGGATTGCAGTGTTCGACTAGTCGGATGATGATAAAATTTTGGTGGCTGCTCCACCGAGCACTGAAGCAACTACGTGCAATAGGCACGTAGAAGAACAATCGAAGGGAGGTGAAGATGTTCCTGAGCAGCGGGCAAGGAGAGTCCCTGCACAGTAGGCGATGGAGGCCTCTATGGAGCAGGCGACGGGAGTGCCCTAGCAGCATGCGGAGGAAGTCCTGGAGCGATAGGCAGAACAGAGGCCGACGGTGGAAGAGGCGGCACCTCCACCTCAAAGCACGGGAGTCAACCCCATGGCCGCGCCTGGGGGCTCAAGCGGGCAGCGCCGGTTCAAGAAATTGTACCGATAGACCAAACCATAAGTATATTCATCTTGGAGTTTCTTTGCTGTCATTTCTTAGCTTTGTTTGGCGACTGACGAGATGATCTGATGCAGTGCAAAGCATGCAGAGGATCCGACCCCACCCATCTGGACTACCGAGCAATCAAAGGCTGGTCTTGGAGCAGAAAAGGTGCCAGTAGACCCCATGCCGAAGTCCCCAGTTGCTCGGTGGCCTATGGAGGAGTCAACCGCAGCTACTGGTGGACTTGGCGGCGATGAGAGGTTCGCTGATAGATCGGTGACGGTGCCCGAGGCAATGGCGGAAACCATCGGATCTCCGGGAATAGAGGCTGGAGCCATAGATGCCGCGCCGGTGTTCAGAACGGAGAGGCATGCGGCACCGGAGGAGCAGGCGGCCCTACCTAAGGCGTCGGAGGGCGTGGTCGGACATGCTATCCGGTGACCAAGCCCCAGGTGGTGCATCTAGCTGTAGCGGAGGAGGACAAGGTAGAAGAGATCGAGCGTGCTGAACCTCAACCCAAACTGTTCGAATCCTCCACAAGCGTGGTGACAAGGTGGTGGTTGTCGAGGGGGAGGACACCCCCAAAGAGATGAGGAGACTGAAGTTCGCCATTGCTCGTGATGAAACAAATCGAGGTCAGTACCGCATCTAGAGAGCTTGTCTTTGATGTTGGAGATTGGAGTTCATCATTATCATTGTCATTTGTAGGGGATAACCCAGACTGCCGAGCAGCGACACCAGCTGATAAAGAAAATGGAGCCCCTCGCCGAGGAGAACAAAAAACTTAAAGCGGCGATGAACCTCATGGAGATAAACATCCAGAGGGCCTAGCACGAGCGAGACCTTATAGAGTCCAATGCACGGGACCTGGAATACCAAAAGGGGGTCCTATCCGAGCAGCTGGTGGCTACGATCGAGCAGGTGCGACGCAAGTTCGAGCAGCTGACCACTATCTCCAAGCAACTGACGGGTGCTTTCGAGTAGTTGGAGCAGCTGCGGAAAGTCTCTGAGCAGAAGAAAGGCATGTCATATCAGTGAATGTGCTTTGTATTGTTGAATAGCTATATCTTTGGTGATGACTATTGTGCTCATAGAGCAAGACGCGGAGCTCGGCTAGCTACGCAAGGCCCTCGAACAACTTCGAGAGAAGGCGAAGGAGTCAGAGCGAGCAGACAAACTGGCCGAGGAGCTGAAAGGTGAATACTTCCTGGTCAGAGTTACTACTGAAGTGGTTTTCTTGTTTGATGGAACCTTGTAAGGCTTGCAGGCTACCATCATAAAGTTAAGGCACAATTTGATGTGCTAGTGTAGGAGGCTAGGACCCAAAGGGACAAGTTTGACGCCGTAGTCGCCAGAGTTAAACCGGTGCTCGACTTCCTCGACCTAGAGACGGCTCCTCAGCCCGACGGCAGGCCACATCGTTTAGACACCATCATCCAGAGGTGCAAGGTAGTGTGGGAGAACTTCAAGAGCTTCAACCGTGATGCTATTGTGACCGCCGCTACTCATGCCCTTACAGTGGTTCGGTCCCACTACCTAGCCATCGACCTTCAGGCGATAGGAGGCAGGTTCGCCGAAGGGCTGAGCGAGGTGGAGACCCAGTAGCTGGAGGATGAGGTGGAGGACGCAGCGAAGAAGCTGGCTGGCGATATAGACCTGTTCATCGAGACAGACGGTGATGGCAGAGCGCAGTGATCTGCTTGGAGGGTATTGTCTGCAACATCTTTAGAGAGTAGTTAGAACGTGCAAGAGCGTAGAAAACATTTATATATTTGTATAAATGTTATAAAGTGCATGTTTATGTAGCTTGACTGTATTTGTGGCGAAAAATTGTTGTAGTAATAGCCCTAATGCAATTATACATAGTATAAGTAGCATCCAAGCAGTTAGTTTGTTACTGAGCCCTATGGCCTTGGCTAGCCCATAGCCCATAACATTGAGCACGGAGCCCATGTACGTGTAGGAGGAATAGGCGTGACCAAGGAACCACAGTCGACCACCCATAATGCAGAGCACAGAGCCCATGGCACGTGTAGGGAGAGATCAGAGACTGGATCTTCTCCATAGAGCGCAGAGGGGAACGTGTGCTGCTTGGTGGTTGGCGAAATAACTTGGAGATAAACGTAGTATAAGCAACGTCCGAGCAGTTAGTTCTTTACTGAACTCTTGGCCTTGGCTAGCTCATAGTCCATAACATCAAGCGCAGAGCCCGTGCATGTATAGGAGGAACAGGCATGACCAAGGAACCATAGCCGACCATCTATAATGCAGAGCGTGGAGCCCATAGCACGTGTAGGGAGAGATCGGAGACTGGGTCTTCTCCAAAGAGAATAAAAAAGAACGTATGCTGCTCGCTGATCGGCGAAATATCTTGGAGATTTGGAGCAAAATGTTTGGCAATTTGGAGAAACATGTTTGGCGAAATACGTTGGAGATTTGGAGAAAATATGTTCGGCGATTTGGAGAAAAAGTGTTCGGTGACTTGGAGAAAACGTGTTCTACGATTTGGAGAAAACATGAGCGAAAATGTTGGAGGTTTGGAGAAACATGGTCGGCACAGTTATGGTGATTTCATGTTGGAGTTCATTATGGAGTAGCACAGAGTTCGGCGACCATAAGCGGAGATTAAACCATAATGGAGAAAAAGTGGAGACAAGTTATGGAGACCAAAACTTTATTCATCATAAAGTGGAGAGTACATATCTGGGGCATTTCAAGGATAGAAACGTATGAGGTGCTCGATGTGCCATGAGTTGGGGACATCAATTCTGTCTAAGTCACATAGGCGATAAGACCATGGTCGGGTAACCTCTTTGTCGACATAAGGCCCTTCCTAGGGGGAGGAGAGCTTGTGCATCCCTTCGGTTTTTTGTTTTCTGCGGAGAATGAGGTCGCTGACAGCAAATGAACGACCTTTGAAGTTGCGGTTGTAGTACCTCCGCAAGCCTTCTAGATATTTGGTTGTGCGGACACAAGTGATTAGGCGTTCTTCTTCATCCCTGTTGACGTACTCTGTCCAAACAATTGCGGCTTGCTCTTCATCATAATTTTCCACCCTAGGTGCTCGGAAGGAAATATCCGCTGGTAGTATGGCTTCTGAGCCATAGACCAAGAAATATGGAGACACAACGATGCTGCGACTGGCTTGAGTGCGCAGCCCCCAGACTATAGCTGGTAGCTCCTTGAGCCATCTGCCCGGATGCTTTTCTTCTTTCTGATACAGCCTCTTTTTGAGGGCATCAAGGATCATGTCATTCGCCCGTTTGACCTGGCTGTTTGCTCTAGGATGGGCAACGGAGACGTATTTGACAGAGATGCATCGGTCTTCGTAGAAGTCCCAAAAGTGATGGCCAGTAAACGTAGTTTCGAGGACGGTGATGATGCTGTTCGGAAGACCAAATCTATGGATGATATCTTCAAAGAGCTCGACTGCTTTCTTTGTAGTAGCCGAGACGAGCGGTTTATACTTGATCCACTTGGAGAACTTGTCAATGGCGATGTATACATACCAGAAACCACCTGGCGTTGGCTTGAAAGGCCCAGTCATATCCAATCCCCAGCATGCGAAGGGCCAGGAACTGGGATGGTCTGCAGCTCTTGTGTCGGCACGTGTATTTGCTTGGCGAAAAATTGGCAACCTTCACAACGTCGGACGAGGTCTTCTACATCAGAGATGGTCGTGGGCCAGTAAAAACCAGCTCGAAAAGCCTTGCCGACTAGTGTTCTCGAGGCCACGTGGTTGCCGCAGGAACCAGAGTGAATTTTGAGAAGTAGCTTCACTCCGTGTTCTTGGGTGATGCATTTTTGCAGTATCCCTTCCTTGACACTTTTCCTCATCAAGTTGCCGTCCACTAGCACGTAATGCTTGTTTCGATGAATTAGGCATTCGGTTTCAGTCTTATCGGTGGGTACTTCGGTGCTGGAGAGGTACTTGATGAACTATTCCCTCTAATCAGCGGTCGGCGAAGGTATCATAAGTACCAGCTGCTCGGCGAGGGGAACTTCCTTAATTTCCTTATCTTCCTTAATGGATGGCTCCAGAAGATCTTGAACGAAGACCCCTGGCGGAATCACGACGCAAAAAGAGCCTAACTTTGATAAGTGATCGGCGAGCTGATTTTGATCGCGCACCATGTGGTGGTACTCGATACCGTAGAATTTCCCTTCAAGCTTCCTGATTTTGGCGCAATATGTATCCATCTTCTCACTGGAGCAAGACCAGTCTTTATTGAGCTGGTTGATGACCAGCGCGGAGTCCCCATATACCATGACGCATTTGACGCCGAGCTCAACGGCTATACGGAGTCCATGGAGACATGCTTCGTATTCAGTGGCGTTGTTGGAGGCTGGAAAGTGTATCCAAAGAACGTATCAGAGCTTATCCTTGGTTGGCGTAATGAACAGAATGCCCGCACCAGCACCATTGATGTTAAGGGCGCCGTCGAAGTACATCACCCTATGCTCGGGGTAGGTGGTGATGATGGGCTCTTGTATCTCGGTCCATTCAGCGACGATGTCAGTGAGGGCCTAAGACTTGATGGTAGGTCTACTTCTAAATTCAATGGAGTAAGTGTCAAGCTCGATAGCCCACTTGATGATATGGCCATTGGCCTCCTTGTTGCGTAGGATGTCCCCCAGAGGGAACTCAGTGACCACGACGATCTTGTAATACTCGAAGTAGTGATAGAGCTTGCGTGAAGTAATCAGGATGGCGTATAGCAGCTTCTGGACCTAAGGATAATGAGTCTTGGGATTGTTAAGAACCTCGTTGATGAAATATACCAGATGTTGCACCTTATAGGCATGCATGGCCTCCTTGCGTTCGACCATAATGGTTGTGCTAATGACACGAGAAGTAGCAGCGATGTAAATCAGGAGAGTTTCGTCTGGCTGTGGCATCGTCATGATCGGAGGCTTTGTTAAGAACAACTTGAGCTGCTCGAAGGCTGTATCTGCCTCCTCTGACCAGGAAAAGCGCTCGAAGGCCTTTTTCACTGAGGTGCGTTATGAAGTGGCTTAAAGCAGCCTTGCAGCCTATAAGCTTCTGTATATCCTTGACGCATGTTGGCCATTTCATGTTGGTGATGGTGGAGACCTTATCAGGATTGGGCTCAATGCCTCGTGCGCTAATAATGTAGCCCAAGAGTATACCGGATGGAACTCCAAAGATGCACTTTGAAGGGTTCAGCTTCCATCGGTACCTTTTAAGATTGGCGAACATTTCTTCGAGGTCGGCGATAAGATCATCGGTGGTCTTGGACTTGACGACCACAGCATCGATGTAAGCTTTGATGTTGTGGCCGATTTGTTGATCGAGGCACATCTAGATAGCCCTTTGATAAGTCGCCCCGGCGTTCTTGAGTCCCAAGGACATCGTGGTGTAGCAGTGCGCACCAAAGGATGTGATAAACGACGTCTTGATCTGGTCTTCTTCCTTGATGGAGATCTAGAGATAGCTAGAGTAACAGTCAAGGAAGGAGAGCAGTTCGTAGCCAGCGGTGGAGCATACAACCTCGTCTATCCGAGGTAGACCAAAGGGGTCTTTAGGGCAGTGTTTGCTAAGATCAGTGTAATCAACGCACATTCTCCATTCTTTATTCTTTTTTTGAACAAGAACTAGGTTTGCTAACCACTTAGAATGATACACTTCTTTTATGAATCCGATAGCTAAGAGCCATTTTATTTCTACCCTAATAGCCTCCTTCTTGTCTGGTGCGAATCGGTGGAGTTTCTGCTTGATCGGTTTGGCGGTCGGCGAGACATTCAAGGAGTGCTTGATCTTCTCCCATGGTACCCCCGGCATGTCTGTAGGTTTCCAAGCAAACACGTCGGCATTGGCACATAGGAAGGAGACGGGCATGCTTTCCTATTTGGGTTCAAGGTGAGCCCCAATCTTCACAGTCTTGGAGGGGTCATCGAGGCTAAGGTCGATCTCCTTGATTTCCTTGGACTTAGCGGAGGCACGAGGAGGCTCCTTCTCTTGGATCTCCATGTTGTCGACGGGCACCATCTTGGCTTCGGTGACCACGCTAGCCATCTGGATGGAGAGGTTGGTAGCTTCGGTGAGGGCGAGACTCTCTGTCTCATAGGCGCAGGCGATGGAGAGGTTGGCCCACAGGGCCAGGACTCCTGCAGGCGAAGGCATCTTCAGCACTAGATACGCATAGTGCGGTACAGCCATGAACTAGGCCAGAGCTGGACAGCCAAGTATGGCGTGGTAGGCGGTGTTGAAATCGGCGACGTTGAAGTTGATGTGCTCGACACGGTAGTTGCTTGTCGTGCCGAACTGTACTGGTAGCGTGATCTCTCCAAGCGGTTTGGAGGCCCTGCCAGGTACCACACCCCAAAAGGAGGGGTCGGAGGGTGTAAGATCTGATAACCCAAGGCCTAGCTCCTTTAGGGCTCCGACGAAGAGGAGATTCAGAGCGCTCCCACCGTCGACGAGCACTTATCTAAAAAGCACCTTCTGGATGGTTGCGTCGAGGACGGGGGGAACACCCTGTGTAGGGAAGGTCCGCCCACTGGTCGGCCCTACTGAAGGTGATGGGGACCTCATACCATGGGAGATAGCTAGGGTTGGCTGCGACGTCTTTCATAGTGACAGCGAGCACCCATCGTGTGGTGAGCTTTCGTTCCCTTCTACTCTCGGTGGTGGCGAGGCCCTCGAAGATGGTGGTGACCACCTTGTTGTGGTCCTGGAAGGCATTGTCATTGCCCCCAGGTGGTCGGCGGCCTCTGGCTCCGTCGTTGGTGTCATCGTCCAGCTTCTTGTCCTAGAACTCCTTAGCCAAGTCGAGGTAGTTCTTCATCTTATGTTTGGCATTTTTGTGGAGAGGGCATGGGCCATCGAGGATCTTCTTGTATTAATCATCATAGTTGCGCTTGGACCGAGGTTCATTGATGGCGGCGACAATGTGGTCTGGCCGTCGACAGTGATTTTGGCCAGACTTTGGTCCTTTAGGCCGATCACGGCCGTTGTCATGATGGTAACTGTGGTCGTCGTAGCGGTGGTCGTTGTGGCGTCTGTCATCGGGGCGGTCGTCATAGCGGCATGTTGGGCGATGAGTGTCCGCATCCTCGTTGAAGCGCACCTCAGCTTCCTCGGTGTCGGCGTACTGGTTGGCGGTCGTGATCATCTCACCAATCTCGGTAGGCGGCTTACGGTTGAACTTGGAGCGAAGCTCACAGTGGTGGAGTCTCGGATAAAGGCGGTGATGACCTTAGCTTCCGTGATGTTGGGGATAGAGTTCCTCATCTTGGAAAAGAGTCGGATATAGCTATAGAGGAGCTCGTACGGCTTCTGATTGATGCGGTTCAGATCGTGCTTGGTGCCTGGCTGAGTACACATAGACATGTAGTTGTCGGTGAAGACTTTTTTTAGCTCTTCCTAGGATCCAATAGAGTTCGGGGCAAGGCTTGTAAACTAGCTCATGGCGGGCGGTGTGAGCATGACGGGAAGATAGTTCGCCATAGCATTGGTGTCTCCTTCGGCGGCACGGACAGCAGTGACGTAAGCCTACAGCCTCGTAGGGCTTGACCCTAGCGATTTTGAAACCACAGGGCCACTGAAGTGTTCGGAGCACCCTTGTGAATGCTGGGGGCCCCTCAAGGTTGTTGGTGCCGTTGTCTGCAGCATTGCTGTCGGTGAGCGGCTCGAGAGCGGAGTCCGGGTTACCGTACTCTTGCTCGTACTCCTGATGGCGGCGTACTTCATCTTCATGGCGACCGAAACGACGTTTGTTGATACGTTGTCGTGCATCTCGGAGATTGTTGAGGTGCACTCGGACGTCCTGGTTGACCTCCTGGTCGGGTTGGCGGTGATGTTCAATGCGGTTGCCCCTAGCTCCACCCTATAGGGGTTGCCTGTCATCGCGGCGCTGGTCAGTGAAGCGACTTGGGCGGTGATCGGATCTTGTGGCGACTGATCTACGAATCAAGGTTGTGGAGTAGGAAGGTCTCTAATCCTGGCAGATCTCATTGACCTGGCAATGCGCTGCTTGCGGTAACCCTAGCGACCTCCGGTGTCTGCTGGAGCTAGGCGACCTCATTAGCGGCCATGGCCAGGTTGGTGCTTGGAGTCTTGTAGACATCGTGGCCATCAACACGGAAAAACTCATCATCGAGGTTGCGCTGGAGCGGCCTTCCTTGCGAGTCAAGCTACTGCTCGGCCATTGTAAGGGTAATCTCGTTTGTTTGGCGTTGTGCGCGGTTGACGTTTCGGTTCTCACAAGCGGCGCGCGTTCCTCCTCGGTTTTGCCATTCTGAGGGGGGCTGTCGATGCTAACGTCGAAGATTGCGCCGCCACGGAACGGAGGGAGATGAAGTTGCTCGGTGAAGGTTTCGGCGAGGGTCTCCGTAGAGCACTAGGACTCAGAGCCCGGATTCTCCTCCGGGATGGTTTAGAGGGACGCTCCAGAGCGTCGGCCGACGTGGAGCATGTTGACAGTCGGCGGAGGCTAGTCGGTGATCTGGTCGGCGAGAGGATGGACGTCTCCCACCTGGTCAGTAAATTTGCCCCTTAGGGCGTCCTGGTAGGTGGTGGCGATGTTGGTGAGCCCAAAGGGTAGAGCCGCAACTCCTGGAATTTTTCAAGCAGCCTCCGATAGATCTGGATCGGAGGGTGGTCGACGCTGGACCAGAGTGTCCAGAGCCGATTCGACGATGGAGAGGCAATCGGTAAGCTTCTGACCAACCTGATCGATTGATGCGATCAGATCGTCGTTGTCGATCTGCCTCCTCTGGTAGCGAGGAAGCGAGCGACGAGTTGTTGATGGAGGCGACCTCGGAGGTGGTTCTGAGATCGGATCTGTAGTCATAGGTGTGGGGGTGATCGGTGCAGAATCGATCTGCACCGGCTTGAGGAGCTCTCTGACTTCGTCAGCGTTGATGATCCATGAGATCGATCCGACCGTGAAGATCTAGCTGGGCTGCGGGAAGGACGAAGAGCCTACGAAAAAAGTCATCTTGTTTGACAAGGAAACAGCACGCAAAACCCTACCTGGTGCGCCAACTATCGACAGAATATCATCGGCAGTCCTCCGAGCGGTATCCCACCAAAGTAGATTGATTGGTAGAGAAGCGTGAGATCAAGAACAAGAAGGCAACAGAGACACACGAGTTAGACAGGTTTAGGCCGTCAGTATGACGTAATACCCTACTGATGTGGTCTGTTGGTTTGTATTAGCTATCGTATGATATTGTCTGAGTTTGGAGGGGGTCCCTGCCTGTCTTATATAGTCCGAGGAGCAGGGTTACAAGTCAGTTAGATCTGAGAGATAACCGGAAAGTAATAATTGAATACAGGAATCTTGGGATAATATATATCCTAATAGATCTCGTAGTATCTTCAGTATATCTTCCCAGTGTCTTACAGGAGGCGTCGAGCAGAGTCGTATCCAGCAAGGCTTCGTCTTGTGGGCTGGGCCGCCCCTGGGGGCGCAGCCCATGTGGTCTGTCGTGGGTATCCGGGTCGTGCCCCCCACAATTTTGCACTACCAAATATCACTAACAATAGTCAAAAACCTATGATGGCCATATCAATGCTCCACATACATAGATAATATAAAAATAGCTACACTGTTGCACGCGTGGACGGTCAAAGGCAGTGTGGACTCTTGAGGTTGAGGGCAAACATGCATGCGATCGAGCTAGGTCAAGGACATACAGTGTTATGGAGAAATTAAGGTATATACTATACGTGTACATTATATTATATATACATTTAAACGCACAAGGTAGGTTACTAAGTGATTCTGCTGGCTGACACTTGACACGCACGCAAGCGATGGACTTGTCGTCTTGTTGATATATAGATGACCAATAATGCATGCAAGAGCCAAGAGGTCGATATGAGCAGCAGCTAGCTCCAGCGGCGTAAGGACAGTCCCAATGGTATATTGATGATGGTTTCTATCCTCATTAAATGACTTGCCACGTAGGCAAAATGCTGATATGGCAACGTAATTAATGAAGAAAGAGAGCAAAAATTCTAGAAATGGTTTCCTCATGAAGAAATCAGGTCTTCTCTTGACCTAATGCACCAAGAAACCATAAAATCGCCATGGGGGAGAAACCACCAGTTTCCAGGGGGCTCGTGCCGCACTCTCATTGGAGGAAGAAGATAGAGTTGGGAGAGAAAAATAGAAAATAATTATTACTCATAGAAACCATGGGTTGAAAAGCAATACTTTTTTGTACGGTATCCTATGTTATAGAAACTACTAGTTTTTTTATTGGGACTTCCCTAAGGTGTAGTGCATCTTTTGTGTCGCGTAGTACGTAGACCATGCAAGCATGGCTCTGCAATCTGCATGGGTACGGTACGGTAGGTAGGGAGCTGCGGGCGGCCGGGTGTGCTTTGGCTGTGCTTGCTCACATCTTCCATTCCACGACGATCGTCAGGGACGACGACGATGGCGCGCGCCGTCGGCGGCGGGGAGGGAGTTTTCTTGCAGCTAGCTTGACCAACCCGTCATGCATGCAGAGTTTTCGTACGTGTCACAGCATGCCCTGCCTGCTGACCACGTGGATCCGGGTTCAGGACACGTACGTACGTCCGTATGTAGCAGCCTAGCAGTACGTAGTACTGTAGTAGAGACGAGAGAAACGGAGAATACACAATCGGTCTCCATCCCCTGGCCTACCAACCACCTACCCACACGTATACGTGGAGTAGCGCACATATATATTTCTTCCTCTGTTAATTACAAAATAAATTATTTTTAAAATGATTTCTAATTAAGTTTTTTCTAAGTTTGATCGAATTTCTAGAAAAAAAGAACATCAATATTTATATAACCTCACTCAAAAACCTGTATGCATGCATGGCTGGATGCAGCATCGACCATGCCATCATGTTCTGTCATGTCGATCGCACTCACACATACATAATATATGGTACATTTAATACGTACACGTACGTCATGTAGAATGCAACAAGTATACAGCTTTGTTACATGCATGCCTCTCGGTCGTTTGCCCCGATCTCATATGTATCCCGATTCCCGATACGTATGAAGTGGATGCATGCATGCACGCCGTAGTGCAACCGACGCCGGCTCGTCGCCGTCGTCGTCCACGGAGCCGCTGATACGATGAGACGAAACGCTCCGCGCCTGACCTCACACATGCGGAAACTGTCGCACATCACACACCAGGTCAGCGTCCGTGAGCTACCGCCAGTTTCCGTTGAAACGGCCGGCGACAGCGAACGTGCCGGCGGACATATCATATGGTATAGTATTGGTACGGGACGTATACAGACGCAACCATCCCTTCGACCACGTAACTACGTATGGCATGATGATTTATTTCCATGATTATTAATATTAACTGTAGTCCATCAACCAGGTATGTCATCGGGTTAGAATTTCAAGATGCATAATAATTTTTATTGTTTACTTCCGTTCCAAACTATGTCTATATTGTTTATTTATAGAAACATTGTTTTTATTATGCATCTGGTCATCTAGACATAGTATATATCTAAGTACAAAGCAAAAGTTATGAATCTAGAAAAGTCAAAAGTCAAAATGTCTTATAATTTAGAACATAGTGAGTACGTACGACTAATAAAAATTATTTATATTGATTTGTATACTTTTATCATTTTCTAACACAATTTTTTAAACCTAAGGCATTCTCCATTTCCATTAGCTTTTCTAACACAATTGACATAATAGATACTATGTAGCGGTGCTTCTTCGTTCGCTCTTTCCTCGATAGGGTATGCCACCCTACCTTTCTGTGGATTGATAGAGTAATAATTAAGACTCTAAATCCTTGTTTTTAGCATCCCTTTATTTTGGAGCCTTTCTTAGGAACTTCAAACAGAACAAGGCTAGGATCCTAATCTCTATTTCTTCCTTCTTTGCGTCAAATAACTCCAATAAAGTATGACTGAAGTAGATATAAAATGTGTCGAAGAGCTATAGACTCTTTTCTTTTTAAAGATCATATCTGGTTGTGGGAAACTTATCAGCTGCGTTTTTCATATATGGATTTAGTTACCATAGTTTAAACTATGGTGTGGCTGTTGCGGTATAAATCTTATGACTACGGATGAGAATAGGGATGGTTGTGGGGCAGTTTCAGGTCGGGGCCCTATGGATTTCGGGTCCAGCAGGTGTGGGTGCCTGCGCTAGAGGTAACAGCCCCACTCTTCAAAGCACCTGGAATCAAGTTCATTTCTATGTAAACATAGCCAACCAGCAGATGACCAATTATTTCAAGTTCTTGCGCACAAAGGGCGCAAACACCATCTTGATGCATACCATGTTGACAAAGTCTGTTAGATGTCCAACTACGACCAAGCAAATCCATCCAGATGAAGAAATAATATTTGCTAGGTGCCTTAGTCTTCCAAAAGATCTTTTCTCTCAAGATGACTGATTGCTCAAGAAGGCCTTATAGGCAGAAGAGGAGGAAGAGTAGTGACCATTTGCGCGACCATTTCTAGACAAAAAATGTAGTTCCCCCTAAAAGACACATTTGGGTTTTGGTAATTGAATGATACACATGTGGACTAATGATTTCATTTGTGACATGAAAGGTGATGTTTAGTCCACAAGCTAGGATTTAGCTACATGGATCCATGGAAGAAGAGATGGCAAGGGCCATGAGTATGCAAGGCTCAATAAGAGAAGAGATGATGGGTGATGGAAAGCAAATGATGAATGCAAAGTTGAAGGCAAAAGGTATATGCATAGGGCTTCATTTTCACCAGCCATATGGTGATTAGTAAAGAATAAGATGGCCAGATCCATTAATAGGATATATAGCCATAATACAAAGAGGGGCAAATCATTGCTAATATGGTTATCTAGTTCCACTAAGTGAGATCAAACTTTGCATATGCATTAAGATCGAGTGGTGCTGTGAGATTGCAAGTGAAAACCTTTGGAAACGTTTCCTTGGTGCTAACGATGACAGTCATCTTCACCTCTAATCTCTTCTCCTTTCTCTTATTTTGTTTCTTGCTCCCTTCGTTGTTCTTAGTTCTAGAAAGAGAGGGAGAGATGAACGAGAGTGGGAGGTGAGTGAGTGGATGGGGCTAAGTTTGGTGACTAGAGGGGATCTGGAGCTGACATGTCGGGATAGAAGAGATGGAAAATGGACAACGCACCATTTGCATGTTGCAGAATTTCTGCCTTACTGGACAATCTGATAATAACCGTCGAACAATCCAATGGGTCCTCATGGACTTTGTCGTGCTGACTGGATGACTAGGCTGACTAGGGATTGTCGGACAGTTTGAAGCTTAATACTGACAATCCGATAAATTGCCTTGAGCTCTAGTTTGATCCCAAATTTACTGGAGGTGACCTCTAGGGTATGTCTCCATTATTTGTGAGAGACACTTGGTTTCTGACTAGGCTTCTCAAACCAATTTCTTGCTCGCCCAAACTCATTGTTGAAGTCGGTTGACCGGTCTTATCTGTGAGTTGACCTTTGCTTAGGAAGCTTCTTCTAGAGTTAGGAGTGAGGACTGATGAGTAGCTAGAGGTTAAAGATGGACTTCATGGTTAGAGTTCAGTTGAGTTGGTTTAGAGATTAATTAGAGCACCCAGGGGGCTCTCTTCTCACCTTGGGTAGTTGACAAGGAGGTGAAACCAAAGAGTGAGCGGATCTAGGCTTACTAAGAGGAGAGATTTCTAGAGTTCACTAGGGCCTAGAGCTCAAGATAGGGGTTGAAGTACTATGCCATGATCGTGGAATTTCTATTGTGGCTGAATCATGGTAGCATTAGGTTTCCTCTTGGTAACCTCATTCCTCGCTTAAATTATAGTCCAAATTTATGACAAATTGTTTACTTCATTGACCCTTTTGTAAATTTAATTTTTTTATCATCTTTTGTAATCTCTTGTGGATCTATAGTTTCCTTTTCCCCCTTAAAATATCACCAAATTCACCAAAATGCTTCTTATGTATGCTAGAGCCATTGCTACCTCAAGAAGCAATTGGCTGACCCATAGTCAAGCCAGCATCCATCCACGCCTCAAGCCTTCCCAAAATAAATGTGGAACCATGATTTCTAGTAGTCTGGGAATAGCTTAGGGGTAGGGCAATTCTAGGACTATACATCATGATTCTTTTTGGATAGGTATATCAAAAGCGCTTGCTCGTCTCATAGTCAGATTGGCCTAGTGCTTGCCGAGGAAAACCTTACCAATGTACGAAAGGATATCTCATAATAGAAGGATTGAAATCAGAGAATAAAGTCACTGAAATAACTACTTTGATAATGTGCTTTGTCGAACAACCTTGACTAGCTTTCCAGCATGCACTACCACTGCCTACCTAGCAGCCACCTCTTCCTCCATTCCATTTCTAGTGCAATATCTGAAGGACCGACTCCAATGAGTTGGTGATATGATGCCTACTACCCGTGTGTGTCATGCTACCATACTGTACTACTACTGATCGTATATTGTGACCACGTTTGTTCCCACTGCCTACCTAGCTTCTCATGCACATCAATTTACTCACGAGCTTCTCATGCATATGCGCCGTGGAAAATTGATGGAGTGTCAAAAGCCAATAATATTCTTTTCATGATTTCTTTGTAATCTTGGTACTCAGAACTTGTTCATCCCCTAGATTGAAGCCATAGAAGCCGTCAGATTTGAGCTATGGTTGTTAGAATTATTGGCACATTTTGTTTGGTTTGGTGATGCCAAAAAAATTCTAAGCCGGTAACACTAGAACAGAGCAACATTAATGCTAGGATTAGATAGCGCTCTTGTACATTCATATAATCCCTCTAAAGACATTCCATTTGACCTCCTTGAATTTTATTACAAAGGCAAAATCTAATTGTAATAATGAATTAATTCTAAACTATTGCTCTTTCCATACTTGTTCTAGTTATATCTAATTCTTTAATTTTTTTTCTACATATACTTGTAGTAATACACTAACTTTTTCTTAGTTCTTTTTTCGTATGAAAACAAACTACTATGCATTTTGTTTGAAATTTTAAGATTTGAATTTAGCTATTTACTACTTCTAATTTAGCTAGCTTTTGTAATGTGTGAAAAACAAATTACTATGCTACTCAAAGCATGAAGCCCCTCACAAACCCCTCTACAAATTGTTGGTATCCAAAGAAACTTGAAAGGAAGAGCTAGAGACGAAAAATAATGGGAGAAGTCCCCCTGACTCATTTTTTCTAGATCTACCACGGTCCCTCGGACCACTAGCGGAGGGTACGGAATGGTATAGTGAAGGCGAAGCTGGGCGTCTCTTTCTCTCCCCTTCTCCACGCTGGCCAATGCAAGTCTCCATCTGTGCTTGTCACTTTGTCAGCTGCTGTATCTAACATATGATGAAGTTAAGCGAGCATTATTATTACCGCTGGATGTAGATCGACTCATCAGCAGACTGTCGGAGCTTAGCTTAGCTTAGCTGCCCCGGCCCTTTGATCGGCTTCACGTTCTCCGTCGTCACTGCGTCGATCGGCCAATAATCCTCTAGCTAGGACGCCATGCATGGTGGACGGATGACTGGAGCATTTAATTGTTTCCGTGCATGGACGGATCAGTCTTCTCTGCTTACGTACGTGGTTATTAACTGATTGCTTCTAGCCTGCTAGGGTATGACTTTGACTTCTCGTACGGCCTGCACTCTAGCTAGCTAGCCGTCTCTGTACTATAGCGTTTACTAGTTTGGATCGAGATATATAACTAGACTAGAAACAAACGAACCTGGACATAGTACGTGACGTGATTGGATCGTTCTTTGTTTGAAAAAAAAAGCACGCTACTTCTCGTTCATGATCGTCAATTTTGTCGCATGCAGCGGCGGACACAGTGGTGGGGCCGGGGCTCAAGCCCTCCTACCTATCTCGGAGTAGTGGAATCTCATATGAAGTTTTATGAACTTTTAGACAAAATTCTATAGTATAGGAGAACTAAAATTTAAGATTAAACATCAATGTTGTTCAGCCCCTAAAATATTTCCTAGGTCCGCCGCTCGTCGCATGCATGTTCCCACCCATGGACAGGCAACCTGCCGCGCCGGATCACACGTACTTCTTCAGTCTTCGCAGGTGCACACATGCTGACACGCGCATTGAATCAGGGCTCCTTGTTTCGTTCCAAAAAGTTTTCTAAAAAAAGTGTTATATTAGCTATTATATCGAATCTTGCGATACGTATATGGAGCATTAAATGTAGACGAAAAAAACTAATTACACAGTTTGGTTGGAAATCGCGAGACGAACGTTTTGAGCCTAATTAGTCTATGATTGAATACTAATTAACAAATAAAAACGAAAATGCTACAGTAGGTAAATTCCCAAATTTCACCCAACTAAACACAGGCGTAACATGGGCCCTGTTTAGTTGCCGGCCGAATTGGCACCGGCTAAATTCTGGCGCACTGTAGCATACTGTAACATTTCGTTTGTATTTGGTAATAATTGTCCAATCGTTGACTAATTAGGCTCAAAACGTTTGTCTCGCAAAGTACAACCAAACTGTGTAATTAGTTTTTTATTTTGTCAATATTTAGTACTCCATACATATACCGCAAGTTTGATGTGACGGGAAATCTTCTTTTTACATAGTGCCAAAGTTTGGATTCTGGGGTAACTAAACAAGGCATAGCACACATTGCATTCCAGACTGCAGCTGCAGGCGTGGAAAAATCCGTTTTCGTGCGCGATTCCGTGCGCGCACGTGCCGTGATAGTCAATGTCCCAGCTCACAAGCAGAAGCAGCGACCATCAACTGCTGATGCGCGCACGTGCCGGATCACACGTACGTTCTTTAGTTCAGATGATATAATTTCATTTTCTCTGATGATGACTCTTCTATCATTGTCTTTTTCCCAGTGATATGACTATACTGTGTAATAATGCCAGTGCAGTAGTCATAAGAGACGACCTTTTTTTTCTCGACTAGTGTAGTGTGTTGTGTCCCAACTAGTTTTGGTGTAGATGGATGAATATAATCCCTCATCGGGTGTATTCCAGATAATTAAGGTGCACGTATACGTACGCACGCACGTATGAGATGATGATTTTTTTTGTTTCGGCAAGGCTAGCGTCTGGACGTCCAGCTCTAGGCTCATGTCCGGATGTAGCTCCCTTCGACATACCTATCGTGTCTTGTCCCGTCCCCTGCGCGTTCACCATGCCAACATAATATGAGTCCGCACATCGTGCCCGTGTCACCATGCCGTGATGGCGCCCGCCCGACGGTGATTGCGTAGGAGAGCAGGCCGTTGATCATGAGCAGCACGATGAGAACCCACTCTAGGGCTACGTAGCTAGCGCGTCCTCCGGTAGTCCGGTGGAGCACGCCGCCAGCTTACCGTCAATGCCGCCATGGCTCCCGCGCTAGCTCTCTCTTCCTCGCTCGACCACCCTACATCGATATCAACTTTTACAACACTCAGATAAAACAATTGCAACATACGACTAAACAGGTGAAACATTTCGAACATATACTTGCAACATAGCCATTATAACATATGCAACATCCAGATAAAACACTTGCAACATATGTCTAAAACAGATTAAACATTTTGAACAAACTCTTGCAACATGCCTCTGAAACTCTTTGCAACATGTGCAACATCTCCTGGTCTAATTTTGCAACATCCATATGAAACAATTGTAACATACTTCTGAAACATCTGAGACACTTGAAACATACATTTGCAACATAGGAGAGGGAAAGGGCTGGGCCAGTCGATTCCAGTCGCGGGATGGGATCCGGCGGCACTCGAGCACCACCAGCACCAGCACTAGCAACGATGCGCGAGCACAACCACCACCAACACCATCCTTGGCTCGGCCGAGTAGGCGGCGCGCGCTACGAGTGGGAGCTAGCGGCGCGCGGCCAGAGCGAGGAGTGAGCGGTGCGGGTGGGGCATGTGACGGGCGGGAGTGAGGAGCAAGCAAGCAAGCAAAGAGCGGGGCGGGGTGCGGCGTTCAGATAGGTCGGAAGTCATGGCCAAGCATTATCGTTTTTGTTTATTACCAAATGTTTTCGTGCAACCTAGTATACTCAAGCGGTCAAGCCTAATAAATATGATACGATCTAAAACTAATATTTGACACGAATTATGCATCCTTGTTAGGCAATACTAATAATTTTTATTTTTAAAACATTGCTTAAAAATTATATAATTAATTAAGCACATAACTTAAACTTACTCTCCCCCCCCCCCCCCCCCCCCCCAAAAAAAAAACTCTTCCTTTCAACCATTCCTATGCAGCCCAGCCAACGGCTTAAATTGGTAGAAAACAAAAAAAGAACAATTTATTTCACAAACCGAGCACCATTCGGCACAACCTAGTAACACACATTTGCCCCCACAAAGGATCTTTAATTTGGTCCGAAAGAGACTCTGTTATATTTGTTATGGTCTCTTTGAATTGATTTAGGCCATTGATGATCATAAATCTAAAGGTGTTGGAAGAACCCTTGTTGCCCATGGGAGAGAGGTGCAGAGTGCCTGGGGCCCATCTATCATTGGGTGGAAGGGATGGTGTTAATTAGTGGAGTTTTGAGAGGAACTGGTGCAGCTTGGGTCCACCTGTCATTGGTCAAAGGGACGATGTATATGGAATAATTGCTTCGACTTTAATATTACTATCAAACATGTATGTAAGTTGCAACAGGATGTACGATTTTGTTGCACGACCATGACGATGTGACTGTGCCAATCATAATGAGCTAGTTATATTTGTTAGGTTTAATTAGGCTGCCCATATGGCAAATTGATTTAACTTAAATTGGTGTCTATTGTGTACACCTATTACAACGTTAAGAAAGATGAAGGGCGAGCTACACTCCCATGCATGTGTCGCAATGTGCATGTGGACTCGGGCTTGGGCAGCCAATTTAATCCATGACACGAGTGGCATGACGGCAACGGAAGTTTTGCAAGCCTAATAGTTAGAAATATAAGAAGTATATTTATATCTCATATTAAAAGAAGAAAATTTCTTCCTCCCTCACCTCAGTCCGTCGTCACTTTCTCCTTTGTCTCTTCATCCTCACCCACACGTCTTTTCTTTTGTCTCCCAGTCTGACCCTCTTCTTGAGCCGCAAAATCTTCATGGCTGCCGTGACACTCATGTTGTGGCCTGGCTGATCGAGCACGTGTGCGTTGCGACTTCATAAGGTATCAAGTAGCTAACTTTGCTTGATTCTACTACTGCCTTCCTCCTCCCAGCTCCACCCTTCTTTATCTCCCCTCCTCCTCAATGCTAAGGGCTCCTTTGCTGCTTCATCCTCGTCGGTGCCAACACCGCTGGCCTGTTGGATATAATATGGGCTTGTCCCATATAATATTTAATAAATTAAATAAAACTTTATGGTACGTAACATTAAGTGTTGTATGATTTAATATCATATAGGGTTTTGACTGAACGTTGACTCAGCTTATATGGTTGGAAATTATTCATCTAAATTCAGAAGTTGAGAAAAGGACAATGGCGTGCCACACGCGTGCACGCCGCCGCCGCTGGCCGGGCCGTGGGCGAGCGAGCGGGCGGGCGTGGCCAGTCTTTTGCCACTTAATCCACATAACAACGGGAGTTACTCCCCTTGATGGTGGAGGCGAACTGATCATGACAGTTACTGACTCTTCCGCTTCCGTCTCTCCGTCTCCATCTCCTGGGATTCTCCGCTGCCTCTCTTCTCCCTGTCCATATATCCGAGTCCTCCGTCAGTCCAGATCCAGTTCTTCCGTAACCACTCCCGAGAGGACCACATCTCCGCAACCTTCTAGTTTCCCTGTCCCGTATCTCTGCGCGCATGAAAGCTCCAATTTGGTTTTGGTTAATTGATGAAACCCTAAGTGCTAACCTTGTTTATCAAGATAATCATGAGATAGGTAACACTACTTCAAGTGATGAAGTAATGACGAAGATCATGATGATGGTGATGGCATGGTAATGATCAAATGCTTGAACTTTAAAAAGAAGAAAGAGAAAAACAAAAGGCTCAAGGCAAAGGTATAAAATGTAGGAGCCATTTTGTTTCAGTGATCAAGACACTTAGCGAGTGTGATCATATTTAGGATAGATAGCCATACTATTAAGAGGAGTGGAACTCGTATCGAAATGCGGTTATCAAAGTGCCACTAGATGCTCTAATTCATTCCATATGCATTTAGGATCTAGTGAAGTACTAACACCCTTGTAAACGTTTGTGAAAGTATGCTAACACATGTGCACATGGTGATACACTTGGTGGTTAGCACATTTAAGCAAGGGTGAAGAAGATAGAGTTGAAATGGAGTTGGTCGCAATGATGTTGGCGTCGATCAACTGACCGGACGCTGGATCACCCAGCGACCGAACGCTGAAGGGTTGCATTCGGTCATGTTGTCAGATGGGACTGTGACTAGGGTTAAGCACCGGACGCTGATCTATGTCCGGTCAAGCATGACTGGACACGTCCGGTCGGCAAAAGATGGTTTTGGGAGCTTACTAGAAACGACCGGACACTAGGGTCTGAGCGTCCGGTCACTTGTGTCGGAGCGTCCGGTCAGTTAATAGCCGTTGAGATCTAGCAGCTCAGGTTTAACTTAGAATGACACATGGCTTACATCGGGCGACCAGACGTTGGATCCAGCGTCTGGTCAACTGGACCGGAGTGTCCGGTCACCCCGATCAGTACCCAGTGAAGGGGTACAACAGCTCTATTTCGTGGGGGCTTCTATTTAAGCCCCATGGCCGGCTCAAGCTCACTCTCTTGCACATTTTCATTGACATAGCAACCTTGTGAGCTTAGCCAAAGCCCTCTCACTCATCTCCATCATTGATTCATCATCTTTGTGAGATTGGGAGAGAATCCAAGTGCATTGCTTGAGTGATTGCATCTAGAGGCACTTGGTATTCGTGTTGCGCTGCGGATTTCACTTGTTACTCTTGGTGGTTGCCACCACCTAGACGGCTCGATGCAGCGGTGGAGGATCGGCATGAGTTGGTAATTGTTCATGGCCGCCTTCGGTGATTGTGAGGGGAGTTGTACCTTCCCCGGCGGAGCGCCGAAAGGTAACTCTAGTAAATTGCTCGTGTCATTGAGTTACCTCACTTGTGGGTCGATTCTTGTGGTGTCCTATCGTGTGGACGAGGTTTGTAAAACACCTTTTAGCCGCCGAACCACCAAGTGTTGGTCGACACAACAGGGACATAGCGTGTTGGCAAGCACGTGAACCTTGAGAGAAAATCAATTGTCTCTTGTCTTTGGCATTCTCCTGGTGATTGGCTATATATTCATCTTGTGATTGGTTCATCCCCTACATGGCGGTATAATCACCCTACTCACTTATTTATATTCTTGCAAACTAGTTGATACAAGCTCTTTAGTGTAATTAGAATTAAGAGCTTGCTTTATTATTTACATTCATCTAGTTGAGCTCTTTAGAGTAGCAAGTTTGAGAGCTCTTAGTGAGTAGTTACATAGCAAGTTTGTGTGCCTAAGTAATCATTGCAACTAGAATTGTTGATAGGTGGCTTGCAATCCTTGTAGAGCTAGAGCAAGTTTGCATTACGCTATTTGTCATACTAATCAAATTACTCTAGTTGATTTATAGATTTTTAAATAGGCTATTCACCCCCCCTCTAGCCATATTAGGACCTTTCAAGTGGTATCAGAGCTGTGGTCACCGTTTGATTGAAGGCTTAACAACCTTGGTGTCAAATTATGGCTCAAGTTGTGTTCAACCATGTGGGGGGCAAACCACCGTTCTTTGATGGCACATGCTATGATTATTGGAAGAGAAAGATGAGGATGTATCTTGGTTCAATCAATGATCAAGTATGGGAAGTGACCGAGAATGACTATGCTATCATTGATCCCGATGATCCCACCAACCAAGATAAAATCAACAAGCAATGCAATACAATGGCTCTCAACACCATATACAATTCCATTGATTCCAAGGTGTTTGAGCAAATCAAGGATTGTGAAAGAGCAAATGAGGTGTGGAAAAGATTGGAAGAAACATATGAGGGCACACCGGCGGTGAAGAGTGCCAAGTTGTATATCCTCAAGGACAAATTGATAAGCTTCAAGATAAAGGAAGATGAGAGCATTCTGGAGATGTTCCATCGATTGCAAGTAATTATCAATGACTTGAAGGCTTTGGGAGAGAAGATCAAGGATGATGACATCTCTCATCGGTTCTTGATGTGCCTACCTCCAAGATTTGAGATGTTAAGATTGCTAATCATAAGAGGAGGATTGAAGGATATTACCCCCAACCAAGTACTAGGTGATATCATGATATAAGAGACATACCGTGTGGAAAAGGAGGGGGATGACAAGAATGACAAGAAGGAAGAAGAAGACAAGAAGAAAAGCATAGCATTCAAGGCTAGCTCATCATCATCAAAGAACAAGGGCAAGTCTAAGAAAGAATCAAGTGATGATGATGATCTTAGTGATATTGATGATGAAGCTATGGCTCTCTTTGTGCGCAAGATGGGAAAATTCATGAAGAAGAAGGGCTATGGTGCAAGAAAGAGAAGAGATCACACCAAGAAGAAAGAGTATGTGAGAAGATGCTACAATTGCAAGAGCCCCGATCATGTAGTAGCAAATTGTTCATATAATAGTGACAATGATGAGGATGAGAAGAAGAAGCACAAGGAGGATAAGAAAGAAAAGAAGGAGAAGAAGGAGAAGAGAATGACCTTCCAAAAGAAGAATAAGGGTGGAGGTTATGTAGTCACTTGGGATAGTGATGGTTCCTCGGATGGTGATAGCTCTAGTGATGATGACAAGAAATCAATCAAGAGAGCACTAGCAAGTATCGCCATCAACAAGAAGCTCTCCATCTTCGACACTCCATCGACATGCCTCATGGCAAAACCTACCAAGGTAAAATATGATGTGAGTGATGATGATGAATGTGAAAGTGATGCTTGTAGGAGTGATGATGATGATGATGAGGAGTACTCCAAGGAGGAGCTCATGGACATGTGTGAGCAAGTGCATACTTGCTTTGAGATGAAAAGAAAGGAGTGCAAGGAATTGAACAAGAAAGTCAAATTTCTTGAGCAATCCCTTGATGAGCTCAATGCCACTCATGAGAGGCTAATGGAAGCCCATGAGAAGCTTGGCAAAGCTCACTCTAAGCTTGAAAAGGCTCACTACTCTCTCATTGAGCAAGCCAAGAAGGAGCAAGTGATCATGACATGTGGTGTGGGACTAACATGTGATCTTATTGATGAATCTTTTTATGAATCCATTATTGTTGCTCCCACTAACACTTCTTGTAGCACTATAACTTCCACTTCACCTTTGAGTGATGGTCTCACTTGTGATGCCTCACTTATGGTGGAAAATGAGAACCTCAAGATGGAGGTGAATGAGCTCACTCGTGCCTTAGGCAATGCCTATAGTGGAGAAGCCCACTTGCTAAAGTGTTTGGGTAGCCAAAGATTTTCTCTCAACAAAGAGGGATTAGGCTATACCCCCAAAAAAGGCAAGGCAGCCTTTGTCACTCTCAAAGCTAGCTTTGTGAAGGATAATGGTCGGTTTTGCAATAGATGCAAGCAAGTTGGGCATATAGAGCAAAATTGCAAGACTAACAAGAACAAGCTACCTAATGTATCCTCAATCAAATATGATTCTTGTTACATGCTTTATAAGGGTGCCAATGGTGTGAAGGCTAAGTTCATTGGTACACCAATTGTGGGCCTAAAGAAGAAGGCAATTTGGGTACCAAAGTCCTTGGTGACTAACCAACAAGGACCCAAGCAAGTTTGGGTACCTAAAAAAAATTAATCTTCTTTTGTAGGTAAATTATAAAGCCAGAGGAAAGCATTAGGTGCTTGATAGTGGGTGCACACAACACATGACCGATGATTCAAGAATGTTCAATTTAATCAATGAAAGCAAGAGCAATGGGATTGATAGTATCACATTTGGTGACAATGGCAAAGGCAAGGTCAAAGGGTTTGGTAAGATTACAATATCCAATGACTTGAGCATCTCCAATGTGCTACTAATAGAGAGTTTGAACTTCAACTTATTGTCGGTAGCTCAATTGTGTGATCTTGGTTTCAAGTACATATTTGGTGTGGATGATGTAGAGATCATAAGTGTAGATGGCTCTAACTTGATATTCAAAGGATTTAGATATGAGAATCTATACTTAGTTGATTTCAATGCAAGAGAAGCTCAATTGTCAACATGTTTGATCACTAAGTCTAGCATGGGTTGGTTATGGCATAGAAGGGTTGGTCATGTTGGAATGAAACAATTGAATAAGTTGATTAAGTATGACTTAGTTAGAGGCTTGAAAGATGTCACATTTGAGAAGGACAAACTTTATAGTGCATGTCAAGCCAGAAAGCAAGTTGGTAATACACATCCTAAGAAGAGCATGATGAGCACATCTAAGGCATTTGAGTTGATGCACATGGACTTATTTGGACCAACCACATACACTAGCATTGGTGGAAACAAATATGGATTTATGATTGTGGATGATTTCACTAGATACACATGGGTATTCTTTCTTGTTGACAAGAGTGATGTGTTTGCAACGTTCAAATCATTTGTCAAGGGTATTCACAATGAGTTTGAAACAACAATCAAGAAAGTTAGAAGTGCAATGGAAGTGAATTCAAAAACACTAGAATTGATGAGTTGTGGTATAAATTTGGAATTAGACATCAATTCTCGGCCAAGTATACTCCTCAATTAAATGGGCTAGTTGAAAGAAAGAATAGAACTTTGATTGATATGGCAAGATCAATGTTGAGTGAGTACAATGTGAGTCATTCATTTTGGGCCGAAGCAATCAATACAGCTTGCTACTATAGCAATCAACTCTATTGTCACCCCATGATGGAAAAGACACCTTATGAGCTATTGAATAGAAGAAAGCCCAACATAGCATACTTTCAGGTCTTTGGTTGTAAATGCTATATATTGAAGAAAGGCACTAGATTGAGCAAGTTTGAGAAGAAATGTGATGAAGGTTTCTTGCTTGGTTACTCCACTACTAGCAAAGCTTATAGAGTTTGGACTTTGGCTAGTGGTACTCTTGAGGAGATTCATGATGTGGAGTTTGATGAAACAAATGGTTTCCAAGAGGAAGATAAGAATCTAGATGATGTGAAAGGCACTCAATTGGTCAATGCAATGAAGAACATGGATATTGGTGAGTTAAGGCCTAGAGAGGTAATTGATGTTGAAGATGACAAGAATCAAGTGCTCTCTAACTCAAATGTGCAAACTAGTGGTTCTCATGATCAAATCCAAGTAAGCACTAGTGATGGCAATATGCAAGATCAACAAATGGCTAGTTCATCATCTCAACCAAGTGATAAATCAAATGAAAGCAATCAAGTGCAAGTGCTCCAACCAACCAATTTTACAAGAGATCATCCATTGGATACTATCATTGGTGATATTTTAAGGGGAGGGCAAACTAGATCAAGATTGGCATCATTTTGTGAGCACTTCTTATTTGTGTCATCCATTGAGCCTAAGAAGATAGATAAAGATTTGAATGATGTTGATTGGGTCAATGCTATGCATGAAGAGCTAAACAACTTCACAAGAAACCAAGTATGGAAGTTAATTGAGAGGCCTAAGGGTCATAATATGATTGGAACCAAGTGGGTCTTTCGGAACAAGAAAGATCAAGATGGGATAGTGATAAGGAATAAAGCAAGATTAGTGGCTCAAGGTTATACTCAAGTTGAAGGTCTTGACTTTGGAGAAATATATGCCCCAGTTGCAAGATTGGAAGCAATTAGGATCTTGTTAGCCTATGCTTGTGCCCACAACATCAAGTTGTACCAAATGGATGTGAAGAGTGCATTTCTCAATGGGTACATCAATGAGCTTGTGTATGTTGAGCAACCTCCTGGTTTTGAAGATGAAAAAAAACCTAACCATGTGTACAAGTTGAGAAAGGCTTTGTATGGATTGAAACAAGCACCTAGAGCATGGTATAAGAGATCGAGGGATTTCCTACTCTCTAAGGGGTTCAAGATGGGAAAGGTTGACACCACTCTCTTCACCAAGAAGCTTGGAAATGACTTGTTTGTAATGCAAATTTATGTTGATGATATCATCTTTGGGTCAACAAATCAAGAATTTTGTGACGAGTTTGGCAAGACGATGGCAAATGAGTTTGAGATGTCCATGATTAGAGAGCTTAGTTACTTCCTTGGTCTTCAAATCAAGCAAATAAAGAATGGCACATTTGTGAGTCAAGGCAAGTATATCAAGGACATGCTCAAGAAGTTTGGAATGGATGATAGTAAAGCTATTAGTACATCAATGGGGACAAGTGGAAGCTTGGATAGTGATGCAAGTGGCAACATGGTGGATTAAAAGATGTATCGGTCCATGATTGGAAGCCTACTCTATGTGACTGCATCAAGACCGGATGTGATGTTTAGTGTATGCATGTGTGCTAGATTTCAAGCCTCACCAAGAGAAAGTCATTTGAAGGCAACCAAGAGAATATTGAGGTATTTGAAGCATACACAACATGTTGGATTATGGTATCCCAAAGGAGCAAGATTTGAGTTGATTGGATATTCGGATTCCGATTATGCGGGATGCAAAGTTGAGAGAAAGAGCACATCGGGCACATGTCAACTATTGGGAAGATCACTTGTGTCTTGGTCATCAAAGAAGCAAAAATAGTGTAGCACTTTCAACCACCAAAGCGGAGTACATTTCGGCAGGTAGTTGTTGTGCTCAATTACTTTGGATGAAGGCTACCTTGAGCAACTTTGGAATCAAGTTCAAGCAAGTGCCATTGCTATGTGACAATGAAAGTGCCGTCAAGCTCACCAACAACCTGGTTCAACACTCAAGAACAAAGCATATAGATGTCCGTCATCACTTCATAAGAGATCACCAACAAAAAGGGAACATTTGCATAGAGAGTGTGGGCACCGAAGATCAACTTGCCGACATATTCACCAAGCCACTTGATGAGAAGAGGTTTTGCAAGCTAAGGAATGAATTGAACATACTTGACTTCTCCAATATGTGTTGATGCACCCCCACTATATGACATGTTTGTGGGCTTGTAAACCTAGTGTTTGATTTAGAAAATGAGCTATAAGTGTTTAACTCAACATGGTATAAGATAACCCTTATTTGGAGGTGTGAAGAAGCTTATCCTTGGATCAAACCGAGTTAAATATCTTTTGCTAGTAATCTAGATTGAACCAAATTGGGAAAATGATCCTCACTTCACATGATTTCACCCTAACATATCTATAATTTGAGGTCACCTTTTGTGCTAATTGTTGACATTGATAATCGTACCCTATCTATATTTTAAGCCTTTGTGGTCATTGATGACAAAGGGGGAGAAATAGTGTATAAAGATAGTGAAAAGACAACAAAGAAATAAAGGGGAAAGATAAAATATGACAAAGGAAGGGGATCAATTAAAATTTTGAGCATACAAATAGGGGGAGCAAGCTCATGAACTTGTATGGTGAATTTGAATGTGCATTACATATGTTTGCTTGTATGGCATACATTTTAATTTTCAATATCCATGCTTGTGTGGTATATGCTAGTTGTAGGTTTGAATGTTGAAATGAAAAACTAGCATGCATAGGCTAAAGTAACTAGACCTATGTTCACTCTATGGAAACTAGACCCCTGCTTGTAATATTGATCTCATGAGGTATTCTAGTTTTTGTGTATGTCTAGTTACTAATGGTGCTAAGGATGGTATATTGATGCACTCCGATTGGTATCACACTTCAAAGGTCTATCTCTTATACCTTAGCATTATTTGGTAGAAATTGTCTCCTATATTTCCTATCTAATCATATGTACAAAGCTTCAATCCAAACTCTTAGCACATATGTAGGGGAGCAGTTGCTATCATATGGAGTTCATGAAACTTGTCCATATCCTTTACACATGGTAAATATGCTTGGACAAGCAACATGGATTCAAACGAACTTTAATTCATATCTTTATATAAGGGTTGTCATCAATTACCAAAAAGGGGGAGATTGAAAGCTCTAGTTTGGTTTTGGTTAATTGATGAAACCCTAAGTGCTAACCAAGTTTATCAAGATAATCATGAGATAGGTAGCACTACTTCAAGTGATGAAGCAATGACGAAGATCATGACAATGGTGATGGCATGGTAATGATCAAATGCTTAAACTTTGAAAAGAAGAAAGAGAAAAACAAAAGGCTCAAGGCAAAGGTATAAAATGTAGGAGCCATTTTGTTTCGGTGATCAAGACACTTAGCGAGTGTGATCACATTTAGGATAGATAGCCATACTATTAAGAGGAGTGGAACTCGTATCGAAATGCGGTTATCAAAGTGCCACTAGATGCTCTAATTCATTGCATATGCATTTAGGATCTAGTGAAGTACTAACACCCTTGTAAACATTTGTGAAAGTATGCTAACACATATGCACATGGTGATACACTTGGTGGTTAGCATATTTAAGCAAGGGTGAAGAAGATAGAGTTGAAATGGAGTTGGTCGCAATAATGTTGGCGTCGATCAACTGACCGGACGCTGGATCACCCAGCGACCAGACACTGAAGGGCTACGTCCGGTCATATTGTCGGATGGGACTATGACTAGGGTTAAGCACCGGACGCTGGTCTGTGTCTGGTCAAGCATGACCGGACACGTTCAGTTGGTAAAAGACGATTTTGGGAGCTTACTGGAAATGACCGAACATTGGGGTCTGAGCGTCCGGTCACTTGTGCCGGAGCGTCCGGTCAGTTAATAGCCATTGAGATCTGGCAGCTTAGGTTTAACTCAGAATGACACGTGGCTTACATCGGGCGACCGGACGTTGGATCCAGCGTCCGGTCAACTGGACCGGAGCGTCCGGTCACCCCGATTAGTACCCAGTGAAGGGGTACAACGGCTCTATTTTATGGGGGCTTCTATTTAAGCCCCATGGCCGGCTCAAGCTTACTCTCTTGCACATTTTCATTGACATAGCAACCTTGTGAGCTTAGCCAAAGCCCTCCCACTCATCTCCATCATTGATTCATCATCTTTGTGAGATTAGGAGAGAATCCAAGTGCATTGCTTGAGTGATTGCATCTAGAGGCACTTGGTATTCGTGTTGCGCTGTGGATTTCGCTTGTTACTCTTGGTGGTTGCCACCACCTAGATGGCTTGATGCAGCGGTGGAGGATCGGCATGAGTTGGTGATTGTTCGTGGCCGCCTTCGGTGATTGTAAGGGGAGTTGTACCTTCTCCGACAGAGCGCCGAAAGGTAACTCTAGTAAATTACTCGTGTCATTGAGTTACCTCACTTATGGGTTGGTTCTTGCGGTGTCCTATCATGTGGACGAGGTTTGTAAAACACCTCTTAGCCACCGAACCACCAAGTGTTGGTCGACACAACGGGGACGTAGCGTGTTGGCAAGCACGTGAACCTCGTGAGAAAATTGATTGTCTCTTGTCTTTGGCATTCTCCCAGTGATTGGCTATATATTCATCTTGTGATTGGTTCATCCCCTACATGGCGGTATAATCACCCTACTCACTTATTTACATTCTTGCAAACTAGTTGATACAAGCTCTTTAGTGTAATTAGAATTGAGAGCTTGTTTTATTATTTACATTCATCTAGTTGAGCTCTTTAGAGTAGCAAGTTTGAGAGCTCTTAGTGAGTAGTTACATAGCAAGTTTGTGTGCCTAAGTAATCATTGCAACTAGAATTGTTGATAGGTGGCTTACAACCCTTGTAGAGCTAGAGCAAGTTTGCATTACGCTATTTGTCATACTAATCAAATTGCTCTAGTTGATTTGTAGATTTTTAAATAGGCTATTCACCCCCCCCCTCTAGCCATATTATGACCTTTCAGCACATGGAGTAGCGGGACAGTAGGTGCCTCCGGAACCCTCGTCCGCCTGAGAACCCTGCACGGGGTGAGCGGCGATTAGGTTTTTGGGGAGCGATCCGCGACTGCTCGTCCTCGTACATCTTCTTCCTGGTGATTACCTACGGAACATCAAGGCGGCGTCTTCTTTCTAGTGATCCGTTCGTGGGACTGCACTGCGAACATCGTCCTGCACCGACTGTGGTCCATGACTTCAAGCAACGCACTATGTCGACTAGTGCGAATGGAGCCTTCGGCATGGGACTCTCCGCTGGGTACACTCTAATCTCTATGATGACTGTACTCGCTGTTACTGTGTTCATCTGTATGTTATCACTACATGCTGTAGTGTTCATTAGAGATATACACATGCACATATATGCCGTCACGAACCTGCTGATGTTACTTTTCTGGATTAAACTGATAATGAAAATGCCTAAATTTCTAACATGGCCTACCTCTTGTGGCGGCAGACGGGCTAGCCGAGCTCTGCATGTCACAAGTCTCCTTCTCCATATCCACCCCTTGTCACTGCGTCGCTGTCCCTAGTGGCAAAAGTGGGTGCCGCCACACCCCTCTCTGCGCTTGCCCCTATCGGCCACCTCCCCCACCCATATTCCTACTCGCCTCTCCGCGCCACTACCTCGTCTCCCCACTACGTGCCACTATACCTACCCCCTGCACTCACCCTTTGCTGCTCCACGCCCTTGAGCCGCGCTTTGCCATGGAGTCAATCAGGCGGCAGTGTTGAAGAATGGGAGCGGAAACATAGACCTAGTGATGGCCTCGCTGGAGATGGTCCCTCCTCCTCCTTGAGTCATTGCATGTCATGAAAAAAAAACATGACTCGCCTATGGAGAGACAAGGGTTGAGCCAAGAGGAGGAAGTGAACCAAACAGGCAATATAGTCTATTCGCTAGCCTTTCTTTCTCCTAGACCGTGAAAACAATTATTTTAATAGTTGCGATACCTTCTCTAAAGAAACATGATTATTTCAAAATCGTACTTGCCAAATTTCTAAATTAAAATGCAGTGTGCATCAGCAAATATTATATATGGACAGTGTCCCTTAGCAAAATTTGCCATGAATTTACATACTCAAGCGTGTATTTAAGTGCTTGCATTTATCTACTCCTATCTTACATTTTGGAATTAATTAAAAAATTTGAGACTGACGTGGTCTTCGCCGGAGAGAGAGTATGTAGGTAGATAGAAAAAGATCTGTATGGAAATGTGAGTACGTGAGTTCATCATCAGCTAATGTCACTATAGATTGCTATTTGCTAGGGCTTGACTTCTCGTTTGGAGCTTTGCATCGAGAAGAAAGAGAGAATATATGTGGGCATTGGACTCCATGGGTCACAGGTAACCTGTCGGACTCTGCACAAGCGCTTGTTCAGCCTTCGCAAAGAGCACTCGTGCATAACATATAAGTCAAGCCCATCACTATCGGAAACTAGCACTTTGCCGAGTACCGAAGGCTTTGTCGAGTGTATTTTATCGGACACTCGGCAAAGACGGTCTTTGCCGAGTGCCAAATAAAATACACTCAGCAAAAAAAACACTCAATAAAATGCGTCTTTGTCGAGTGCCTTTTTTCTGGCACTCGGCAAAGATGTATTTTGCCGAGTGCTATTTTTCGGCACACAGCAAAATGCGTCTTTGTCGAGTGCCTTTTTTCTGGCACTCAGCAAAGATGTATTTTGCCGAGTGTCTTTGTTTTGGCACACGGCAAAGAGGTATTTTGTTGTGTGCATTTTTTTTTTTGACCCTTGGCAAATCAGTTTTTCAAAGTAATTTTTGAGGCCCTAAATGAATTCAAATGAAAAACTTTTCAACTATAAAGTTGTATAACTTCTCAAGATCTACAAAGTTTATTTTGGTCATTTCTTTATTTGACGAAGCGACAATAACGTTGTTCATAAAATCTACATCTCATATTAGTTTCATGAAAGTAGAAGAGAGATATATAAGATTTATGAACAATGTTACTACCACTATATCGGATGAACAAATGACCAAAATAAACTTTGTAGATCTTGAGAAGTTATAAAATTTTGTAGTTGGAAACATTTTGATTTGAAATCATCTTGTCATGCAAAAACGACGTTTGAATTTGAAAATTTGAATTTTTCAAAAGACCTCGGATGGAAAAACTTCCTAAATGAAAATTGTAGATCTCCAAAAGTTATGAAACTATGTAGTTGACAAATTATTTATTTGAAATCATCTTATCATGCAAAACGACGTTTGAATCTCTCAAATTTGAAATTCGAATTTTTCAAACGACCTCGGATGAAAAAACTTCCTAAATGAAAATTGTAGATCTCGAAAAGTTATGAAACTTTGTAGTTAACCACTTTTTGATTTGAATTTATTTAGGGCCTTAAACAAGCAATTTACTCTCGGTATAGTATAATATATGAGGATAGATAATGGAATCTAGACACAAGTGACAGTGTAGTGCAATGATAGAGCAGCAGACACGCGAGGGGAGGTCGTGAGTTCGAATCCCGCCGGCCACATTAGCCGCGAATTTAGCTCAAAAAATGCACCGACTTCGATGAAGATGGGCGGACGCTGGCCGGTGGCGGCCTCCCCGAAATTTTTTTTTTGAAAAATTTTGCTATTATTTTTGAGTTTTTTCGCATTTTTATTTTGCTGAGTGTAAATCTTTGCCGAGTGCTTTTCCGGCACTCGGCAAAGGCTTTGCTGAGTGCCCGACAAAAAACACTCGGCAAATAACTATTTGCCGACAAAAAGATGCCGTGTGTTGTATGCCGAGTGTTATACTCGGCAAAGCAATTGCCGAGTGTTTTTGGGCCATTGCCGAATGCCCCTGGCACTCGGCGAAACAACAACTGTATCCCGTAGTGCATATACGTGTGCGATTCTGTTTCCACACGTGCCACGCTGGTCAATGTCCCAACTCTCAAGCAGCTAGATAGCTGCTCATGCTAGTCGCTTCTTCCTTCCTCCCTGGCGTACCATCACCTGCATATATGCATGCTGTGTGCGGCTCTTTTATTTTCCAGTCTAGAACCTTGTTGCAGCTAGCTAGCAGAGATCGTTGAACGGATATAACAAGACAATACTACTTATATTGAAGAAGAAAAACTTGAGAAAAGGAATATTTGGACTATAATATGCATGCTTGTTTACTTAGAACACTACCGGAGGCGGATTCTTTGCCGAGTGTTCGAGACACTCGGCAAAGGTCGATATACACTCGGCAAAGCCTTTGTACACTCGGCAAAGGGCGCTCGGTAAACAGTTTATCGGCAAAGACCTCTTTGCCGAGTGTATCCTATCGGGCACTCGGCAAAGGCGTTGCCGAGTGCCAATCCGACACTTGGCAAAGAAATGTGGCTGTGACGACGAGCGCCACCATGACGGCGGCTTTGCCAAGTGTCAAGGTCAAGCACTTGGCAAAGGTACCCGATTTGCCGAGCGCCATTGACTTAGACACTCGACAAAGGTGGCCACTTTGCTAAGTATCTTGTCGGCGACACTCGGCAAAGTGGCGACCTTTGCCGAGTGCCTGGACCGTGGCACTCGACAAATCTGTGATGTTTGCCGAGTGCAATGGCCATTGCACTCGGCAAAGCATGTTCCCAGGTAGTTCCCAGATGATCACTTTGTCGAGTGTCATGGCCATTGCACTCGGCAAAGTGACTGAAAACAACATTTTTATTTGTTTTTTACATCCCATCCAAACAAACAGAAGATATATATAACAAACATCACCAACATCACATATATATCATCAACAGCACATATATATCATCAACACCACATATATATCTCAAACGTCACATATATATCACAAACGTCACATGTCTCACAATATATCACAAATAAATTCACAAGCAATCCAAGTGCTCCATCATCGTCAACCATAATTGCAAATAGAAGTATCATTAACAACCACAAGTATCATCACTGATTTGGTGAAGGATTCGCTGAAGCATGAGGATCGTTCGATGCCGCCGATTGATTCTGCACAAAGGAGAAGAGATTGCATGTGTGAGATAAGTTAAATATATACCATACATGAATAAAACTTTCATACTCCACTAGGTTTGACCGTAACCATGAACATACAAACTAAAACATTTATACTCACAGGAGTAGAATAGTGAGGAGGTGGAGGTGGAGGTGGAGCGAATAGCGAAGGTGGCGGAGCTACACCCGTAGCGGCGCCAAGACTTTGCATGTACTAAAGAATCTCGGCCATCCTCCGCTGCTCGGCCTCCCGCTCGGCCTCCACCATCTCCATCTTCGCCTGCATCTACTCCCATATCCTCCTCTCTTGTTCCAGCTGGGCCTACAATATATTCACCCCAATGTTACAATAATGCAAAGAAAAGGTATAAAAAAAACAATGAACGATGAATAAACCAGGAATAACCTCGAGTGCCTCCACCCGGTGGTGTGAAGTGTCCTACCGAGGTCGTATGGCCGGGCTCCTACTCGTGTTGCTTGCTCGAATCTAGGAGAGACTAGGATTAGCGGCCGAGTCGATTGCGCCGTCGCCAATCCAGTACTGCCCATGCTTCTTGCCTCCTTCGGTCCTCCCACCCTCATAACGACTTCTCCATCAAGGTCCTCGGTGCTCGGATCATACTCTGACCCATGGACCTCCCTTGCCATCGATGTGTGCTCACTGAGGCGGTTGTGGATGGTCGCATTGTTGTACGCCTCGGGCCCGTCCTCCAGGTTGTAGTCGACGTCAGACGTCGCCTTGCCCTTGTGGGCCATAGCAAATGCCTTAAAGATGGAGCAAGGCTGGCCACCATGTGACGCCGAGTGCGAGAAAAAATACAAGATGATTAGAAATAATGTAGAATTGAGCGTTAGAATAAATAAATGAATTTGTGTACCCATGTTTCTGTGTATCCGCTAAGGCTACGGCTGCCTTGATGGTGTGCTACTCCTGGCATCACCAAACGCCGCTCCCGGCACAAGTTATACGTCTCCTCCCACTCACGTGAGCACCACCTGTCCACCATCTGTTCCCAGCACTGGGGATGCACGACGCACCAATAAGGAATCATCTATAGGCCATCAAGTACATGACATATCAGAAGATGAAATTAAACCTACTTAATCTCAAAAGGAATCAGTATTAATATTCTGTATTTACTTACAGGTACTGGTCCTGGGTCAGCGTCATGGATCTTACGCCCCTTTTGGTGACCTTCATTCTAAGGACGGTCCCATGGTAAGTTACGACGACCTAGATACGCGCCTCGTAATGCATGTCCACGATGAGTTTTTTGCAGCATTTGGTAGCCACCACATCCGCCCTGGCCTCATATCCGTCCTGGCATCTAAAGAAATCCTGCATACAAACACGATGTATACATTCATTATTTCAAGAATGTATTGAGCAATGTAGTGCGAGGAAGACTTACCCATAGCTCTTGCTTCACCTACTCTGCCTTGTTGTTGAATACCCCGCGGGCTCGATCTGCAGCATCAGGGGCGATGGTGTAGTGGTCAAACGAGTAGGCCAGCCTTGTCACTCCGGCATACTCAACCAGGCTAGGGAAGTGCTCCTTGCATAGAAGACCGAGGATGCCATTGACTTGGCATGTGTGACCACCTCCACTCGCCACAATCGTCCAGTTCCTGCCCAACTGATTAAGAAAAATTATTAATTTCTATTTTGATTTTCAACATATCATATAAAATGGTGATAACATCTAAAGTTACTTACTTTTCCCCCTCGGGTCGAATCAGCGGGCGTCTCTCATGAGGTATCGGTCGCTGAGGAAGGCTCATGGGACCTCACAAGTAGACGCTTGAAAGGATCAAGATGCTCAAGGGGGGTGAATTGGGCTAATTCTAAATTTCTTTGCAATAATTAAATCCTATGGTTAGCCCAATTAGCCCCTTGTGCCTAGAAAGTGCTCCTAATTGTTCTACCGCACAAAAGACTTGCAACCTAAGTTCTAATCCTACTCTAGCATGGCAATTCTAAGAATGTAAAGACATGAATTGAATTGCTCAAAGTAAATGCTCAAAGTAAATAGAGAGGAAGGAACGCGGCGATATTTTGCCAAGGTATCGGAGAGTCACCACTCCCCACTAGTCCTCGTTGGAGCACCCGCACAAGGGTGTAGCTCCCCCTTGATCCGCGCAAGGATCAAGTGTTGTCTACGGGTTGATTCTTCGACACTCTGTCGCGGTGAATCACCCACAACTGCTCACAACTTGGCTTGGGGCATCCACAAGCTCTCCGGATGATCACCAAGCTCCCAATCACCACCAAGCCGTCTAGGTGATGGCGATCACCAAGAGTAACAAGCATGAACTCTTACTTGACCACGACAAGCCTAATGAGAAAGTGGATGCCCACTTTGCTACTCTTGATCTTCACTAATGAGGGCTCTCTTTGGGATTCTCAAATCTCAATCACCTCACTAGGACCCTACTCTTCTTGGCACTCTCTAAGGTGTTTCTCAGCCTAGAGCGGCGTAACTATGGCTGTGGTGTCGGCTCTGTCTCCTCGGCCCACTGGACCTGCTCACTCTCCTAGGTCTACTGTGCTGGCTATGCCTCCTGAGTCTGCTTTGCTGGCGGTGCCTGCTGCTGTGACTCCCCCTAAGGCTAAATCTCATCAATAGTATGACGCCATCCTGCAACCGTGATGGTCCCAGGTGGACCACCATGAAGGCGCTCAACACGCTCAATTCCCTCCATCGCTCTTGGTGGAAGCGAATCTACAATAACAACTCCATTGCATGCACCTTCTCTCTCGGCACGCTCTGCGGCCTCTACAACTGCTGCTGCTCTTGCTGTCTCTGCATTTGGATATTTGTGCTTCCAGGTTGCTAGCTTCTTCGTCGCTTTGCCTTTAGTATCTGCAGGCTGCCGAGGTGGGGGCCTCCGATCCTCATCACCAGGACCACCACCGACATTCTTCACGTGAGCCATCCGATAATCTGAAGAAAAACTATCGCTGACAAAGAACAACTATCAATCTGTCGCTTCTGAGGCTTGGCCTCGATCCATACTCGTGAGCTTGGTCCCGAGTTAACTGACAACTGCCACACAATCTCAACGGCACTGACTCGCTGCACGATAGAATAGATAGGATATACAAATAAATATGATATATCTAATAGATGCGAAACCCTAGGAAGCAAGCAATTCAGATACGGAATTGAAATGACTGGCTTGCTACCTGATGAACCGGTGATCTAATGAAAAGATAATGGGGAACCACCGAATCTAGGGTTAGGGTTGTGGTGAGCAGTGAATCGATGGCCCTGAATGAGATTGAAATCGTGGTGAGCAGTGAAACGACTGGCTTGATGAATAGCAAGGTCATGGCGAAGTCATGATATGGAAGCTAGGGCACGACCGCAGGGTCTTACCAGCGCTGTGCAGAAGCGGGGGCTAGCGGCGCACTAGGTGGCTCTAGTAGCGGTGCTATCGATGCTGCCGGTGCTTAGGGCGATTGAGCGGCGGCTCTAGAGCATGGTGGCATAGGCCACAGCGAGGGAGGACTTCGACGTGGGTGCGGGTGAAGCTGCTCGGTGGTGCGTGTGATCAGGATGGCGTGGCATGGCGGAGCTTAGGCGGGAGTAGGGCAGTGCAACTAGTGAGCGAGGTGTGCGGCGGCGCTCGAGCTATGGAGGTCACGGTGGTGCTTGTGGTGGCTAGGGCACTAGATGGCGATGATGGCGCGGCTGAGATGAGTTAGGCCAAGGTACAGTGTGCCGAGACTAAATAGGGTGGCCCCCTAAGTCAGAGAAGGAAAGGGGAAAAGAGATCTGATGCCACACGTTTTCTACTGACCGGACACTCCAGTGGTAGCGACCGGACGCTACCACCCAGCGTCCGGTCGATTCTAGAGAGGTCCAAATCCTCTGGAATCGTGACCGGACGCGTCCGGTGGACACCGACCGAATGCAGCCAGAGTTCGGTCACCTAGCCTTGACGTCTTCATCATCGACCGGACGCTGAAGCTCCTTCTGACCGGACGCTGGAAAACACTGTTTTAGCGTCCGGTCACTCCTTTGGCAGCAGGTTCACCTCCTATGAACTGACCGGACGCTGGACACTAGAGTCCGATGCAGCGTTCGGTCACTCCTTCAGCAAATCTTCAAAGTCCTTCACGCTGCCTATTCCCAATCAAGTCCTAACTCCAATAAGATCCAAATAAACACCAATTGGGACTGATGTGAGTGACCTCTCTCAAACCCTCAAGTTTTTCAAAATATTTTGCCTTAGGCTATAATTCTTTTTAAGAAATTAGGCAATAAGGGGGTAATTTAAGATAAATGATAAAACAACATTCATGCATATGCAATACTTGAATGTAAATCTAGTTGCTTGTCAAGTTTGATCCAAGGTTAAGCTTCTTCACATGCTTTTCGGCGGTTATCTTAACCATGTTAGACAAGCCCTATATGCATTATAAAGCATTAAACATGTTGTATATTACAATGCAATGCAAGGGACAACACAAGCTCAATTTTTAGTGAAGTTACTAAAATCAAGCACATTGAGTTTATTCCGCAATCTACAAAATGTTGCCTCATCTAGCGGTTTAGTGAAGATATCCGCCAATTGATCCTCGGTTCTTACACCTTCTAGTGATATATCATTTTTAGCAACATGATCACTAAGAAAGTGATGGCGGATATCTATGTGCTTGGTGCGAGAGTGTTGAACCGGATTATTTGCAAGTTTTACCGCACTTTCATTATCGCACAAAAGAGGTACTTTATCTAGAACTACACCATAGTCTAGCAAAGTTTGCTTCATGTAAAGTATTTGTGCACAACAAGCACCCACGGCAATGTATTCCGCTTCGGCGGTGGACAAAGCCACACTATTTTGTTTCTTGGAGGACCAAGACACAAGTGATCTACCAAACAAATGGCACCCTCCGGATGTGCTTTTTCTATCAACTTTGCAACCGGCATAGTCCGAATCGGAATAGCCAACTAATTCAAATATAGCTCCTTTGGATTACCAAAGGCCAATGCTTGGTGTGTGCTTAAGATACCTAAGGATTCTTTTTATGGCAATTAGATGAGTTTCCTTAGGATTAGCTTGAAACCTAGCACACATACACACAGTAAACATCATGTCGGGCCTAGATGCGGTCAAATATAACAAGCTACCAATCATAGAGCGGTAGAGAGTTTGATCAACCGGGTTACCTCCCTCATCTAGGTCGAGATGTCCATTGGTTGGCATTGGTGTCTTGATTGGCTTATATTCATCCATCTTGAATCTCTTGAGAAGATCATTAGTGTATTTTTCTTGAGAGATAAAAATCCTTTCTCTTATTTGCTTGACTTGAAACCCAAGAAAGAATGTAAGCTCTCCAATCATTGACATCTCAAAATCCTTCGACATCAATTCACTAAATTCTTTGCATAAATCTTCATTTGATGATCCAAAGATGATATCATCAACATACACTTGACAAATGAAGATATGCCCATCAAGCTTCTTGGTGAATAGTGTGGTGTCGACCTTCCCAATGGTGAAGCCCTTCTCAATAAGGAAGTCCCAAAGGCGCTCATACCAAGATCTTGGGGCTTGCTTAAGCCCATATAATACCTTGGACAACCTATAAACATGATTAGAATATCTAGGGTCTTCAAACCCGGGAGGTTGATCAACATAGACTAGTTCATTAATAAAGCCATTTAAAAATGCACTTTTCACATCCATTTGATAAAGTTTTATTTTATGATGTGATGCATATGCAAGGAGGATACGGATAGCTTCTAATCTTGCAACGGGGGCAAAGGTCTCTCCAAAATCCAAACCTTCAACTTGAGAGAACCCCTTTGCAACTAGTCTTGCCTTGTTCCTCACAATAACACCTTGATCATCTTGCTTGTTTCGGAACACCCATTTTATTCCAATGACTCTTACATCTTTTGGCTGCTCTTCAAGAGTCCAAACTTCATTACGGGTGAAGTTATTCAACTCTTCATGCATGGCATTTATCCAATCTGGATGTTGAAGAGCTTCTTCTACCTTAGTAGGCTCAAAGCAAGAGACAAAAGAGTGATGAGCAATAAATAAAGCAAGTTTTTGAGATCGAGTCATTACACCCTTTGATGGACTCCCTATGATGAGATCTTGTGGATGATCTTGAAGTAGGGGTGTATTTCTTCTATTGGCCACTTGAGGGGGAGGTTGTGGAGCATCAATATCTTATGCTTGTACCACCATTTGTTCATGGGAGAATGAGTATCTTCATTTTCTACTCTTCCATCTTTTTCATCATCTTGTGGCACACTTGATGAAGAAGGTGGATCAATTACTTGTACATCATCTTTAGGCTTGATGTCTCCAACCGGAATGTTCTTCATAGCCTCCCTTAATGGTTCATCACCTACATCATCAAGATTCTTATGTGCTCCTTGGGAGCCATTAGATTCATCAAATTCTACATCATATGTTTCTTCAACCAAGATGGTGGCATGATTAAATACTCTATATGCTTTGGACTTTCATGAGTAACCAACAAGAAAACCAATATCACAACGTCTTTGGAACTTCCCTAGGTGTTGTTGCTTCTTGTAGATATAGCATTTGCAACCAAACACCCTAACAAAGGAGACGTTCGGCTTCTTCCCATTCAGCAACTCATAAGATGTCTTGCCAAGGAACTTTTGAAGGAATAGGCAGTTGGATGCATAGCATGCAGTGTTGATTGCTTCCACCCATAGAGCTTTGGAGGTGTTGTACTCATCAAGCATTGTTCTTACAAGAGTGATCAATGTTCGGTTCTTCCTCTCAACTACACTATTTTGTTGAGGAGTATATGTTGTGGAGACTTCATGTTTGATTCTAACTTCATCACAATAAGCTTCTATGTTTGTGTTGTCAAACTCTTTCCCATTGTCACTTCTTATCTTCTTGAGCTTCACTTCAAATTCATTTTGTGCTCTCTTGGTAAATTTCTTGAAGCAAGATGCAACTTTGGATTTGTCATAAAGGAAGAATACCCATGTATACCTTGAATAATCATCAACAATCACAAGATAATAAAGATTTCCTCCCAAACTCTTGTATGTTGTTGGTCCAAATAAATCCATGTGAAGGAGTTCTAGCACTCTTGCGGTTGACATGAAAGCTTTTGTTGGATGGGTATTTGCAACTTGCTTGTCGGCTTGACATGCACTACAAAGCTTGTCCTTCTCAAACTTCACATCCTTCAACCCTCTCACCAAGTCATTCTTCATAAGCTTCTTGAGTGAGCTCATTCCAACATGAGCAAGTCTCCTATGCCATAGCCACCCAAGTGTTGTTTTGGTGAATAGACATGTCTTCAAATTTGCATCTTCAGAGGTGAAGTCCACTAGATATAGGTTGTTGTATCTAAATCCTTTGAATATCACATGATCATCATCCTTCTTGGATACAACAACCTCCTTCTCAGTAAACAAGCATTGGAAGCCAAGATCACACAATTGTCCAACGGATAGCAAGTTGAAACTCAAAAAAGCAACATATAGCACATTGGAGATGGAATGATCATTTGATATTGCCACTTTGCCCAATCCTTTGACCTTGCCCTTTGAGTTATCTCCAAATATGATTCTTTCTTGCCCATCTACTTCTTCATCTAGTGAGGTGAACATGCGAGGATCACCGGTCATATGTTGTGTGCAACCACTATCAATAACCCAATGACTTCCATCGGTCTTGTAGTTCACCTACACACAAGAGATCAAGCTTTAGGAACCCAAACTTGTTGAGGGCCCTTCACCTTCTCAACAAGTGACTTAGCAACCCAAATTTTCTTAGGCCTATTCTTGTTTGGAGGACCTAAGAACATCACTTTCATTTTCCTACTAAAATCCTTTCTAAGCATGTAGTGAGCATTGAAGGCAAAGGGTCTAGCATGCTTGGGCAAGGGTTGTGGTGGTGGAGTTTGGCACTCATGAGCAAAATGGCCTTCTTGTCCACACTCAAAGCATCTCTTTGGCTTTGGCTTTGATTGTTGTTGTTGAGCTTAAGCCTTCTTCTCTTTGTTTGCCATGTACCCAATGCCACTTCTATCCATCTTCATGACGGTGTTCATTAGGATCTCACTTTGAAGATATTTGCCTTTAGTGAACTTACTCAATCCAATCATGAGATGCTCTTTTTCCAACTTGAGCTTCTTGTTCTCTTCCTTGAGTGCATCACTACTTTTATCTTCCTTGAGTGCAACCTTGTTTCTTTCTTCCTTGAGTTTCTTATTTTCTTCTTTTAGCTTCTCATTCTCAAGAATCAAGTTTTCATCATGATCAAGAGTTTCTAGCACAATGGTGTTGTGGGTTTTGAACTCTTCAAACTCTTTCTTTAGCTTTTCATTGTCATGCTTGAGCTTGACATAATCATCATAGTCATTGCACTCAACCACTTGCTTGCCTTTGACACTAGATCCTTGCTCAATGCTCTCATCAATTAAATCATCACATGATGTAGCTATATCAATCTTAACAACATCATTAGTAGCATCATCTCTAGCGTCCTCTTCAATAACCGTTTCATTGTCTACTTCCATTCCGATCATTTCGGTTAAGTCTATCTCAAACCTCCCTTCTAGTCCCTCTTCTTGAAAGAACTCTCTGTCATATGTGTTTGAGTCTAAGTTGTAATCTTCATCATTTGGGACAAGCACTTTACCGTGTGGCGATACCCTATGCACAATATCCTAACCCTTAAGATGCCTTATGGTTTGACACGCATATGGGAGATAATAAACTTGCGTGGCCTGTTGGGCCACAATATAGTCATCGTCTCCTAGTAAGACGGAATCATGTTGAATTTTGACTAGCCCAAGATTAGAATATGTCCGTCTTGTTACTTCAGGATCAAACCAATGGCATTTGAATATGATGGGATTAAAAGGTTTGGAACCATGAAACTTGAGTTCGTATATTTCTTCAATTCTTCCATAATACTCAACCTCATCAACGACGGGCGTAAAAACTCCAAAACTTGTGGTTCTTCGATTGGGCCGACTCTGCTCATAGCTTGTTGTGCGAAAGCGATATCCATTCACGTCATAACTAGAAAATGACCTGACCCTATCGGCAAAGCCATCGGCAACCTATCTCAACTCAGCACGCATAGACGCATCCCTCTGGCCCTGCAAGCTCAAGCAGGATACATCGTTATATTATTCGCACGTACGATTAACTTGGAATGTCAAACTAAGTACGAGCTAAATTGGACGGTACCTTCTGTTTGAACCAAGAAATGAAATCGGGCATTCTATTTCCCGCACCCTGTCTAAGAAGGGTATCTACCTATTGCGGGGTAGGATCCCTTGATTGACGCCAGAATTCATGAAGAAATTCCCTATACCAACAAGAAACAAGGGGGTTGGATGCAGAATAGTGACGGCGTATTTAACAAGTTTGTTGAGAACTTACTGCATGTATGGCACCACTTCATCAAGGTTGGTCAACATGTATAGCATGATATGGCGCCACTCTTCATGATTCAAGGTCTTGGGGGTCGATGCACTTGCGCTTCTGAGTTGTCCTCAGAAAAGGCTGAGGTTCAATTCATTTTTGCCAGCATTATAACGAGGGGGTGGATTATGCACGCTAGGTAGGTTGTCACCATAGTATGTTGTTGTGAAGTTCGCCACCTCCTCCAGAATGTATGCCTCTGCAATGGTAGCCTCGATTTTGCATTTATTTCTACATTTCTTTCGAAGAACCTTTAGATATCTCTCGATTGGATAGCACCAGCGGCCCTACACGGGCCCCGCCATTCATGCCTCATACGAGAGGTGCAAAATCAAATGCTGCATCGGATTGAAGAAGCCGGGTGGAAAGATCTTCTCTAACTTACAGAGCAACATAGGCGCCATTCTTTCCAAGTCAACAATCACAGTCCGAGATAACTCCTTGGCACAAAGCTGGTGAAAGAAATAGCTCAACTCTGCCAGCACTAGCTAGACATGCTCAGGGACATAGCCTCGAACCATCGCTGGAAGAAGCCGCTCAATCCATATGTGGTAGTCATGACTCTTCATCCCTAAGACTCGCATAGTAGATAAGTTCACTCCCCTCCTCAGATTAGCTGCATACCCATCAGGGAACATTAACATCTGCATCCATTCTAGTACTTCCCTCTTTTGGGGCTTGCTCAAGACAAAATCGGCCTTGGGCCTTCTCCATGTCTTGCCGCGACTAGGAGGCTTCATATGTTGGTTTGGTCTATCGCATAACGTTGCCAGATCCACTCTAGCCTTAACGTTGTCCTTTGACTTGTCAGGAATGTCCATGATTGTTGCCCAAAGTGCCTCGGCGACATTCTTTTCAGTGTGCATTACATCAATATTGTGTGGAAGGAGAAGGTCATCAAAATAGGGGAGCTGAGTCAAGCCCGACTTATGAGTCCACATATGTTGCTCTCCATACCCCACAAAACCACCTTCTGGATTAACCACGAGACCATCTATCTATTCACGAACCGCGGCACCAGTCATTATCGGTGGTGCAGGGTCTATCACTATGACACCTTTCGTAAAGTTCTTGATGTCTCATCTGAATGCATGGTCAAGAGGGAGGAATTGCTGATGTTTGTCGAACGATGAATACTTGCCACCCTTCTACAACAAAATGAACCTCAGACCTTCCTTGCATACTGGGCATGGGAACTTCCCGTGAACACACTAGGCGCAGAATATCCCTAGGGGTTTGCTAATGCCTAATGGACTATAGGACCTAGGGGTTTATATACCTAGGCTTGGACCCCTCCTCCACTTGGGCCCTCGGCCGTCGCACCTCGTGCCCTAACCCATTGCAATTCCAAAAGATCCCTTTCATTGAGTGACTTTAGCTTTTTTAATACTTTTCTTTTTCTTTTGTGAACTTGACCTTTTCTTTCTCGGAATTGCCTGTGTAGATCACATAGATCACTGGCATACCCATAGTTCACAGTCTCAGTTACCTCACCACAGAAATGATTTAACGTGAGAATGTCAAGTTCACCATAGCATACAGAGAAAAAACGTGGTCCTTGTATCAGAACAAGGAACATTAAAATCCTTAGAGGCTAACCGGCGTATAGTCTACTCTTCTCAATATGTTTCAAATTTAGTACGTATCTAAATGCATAGCAAAAACTATGTATCTAAAAAAACGAATTAAAACATCTTATAATTTGGAATAGAGGGAGTACTTGTTTATTTGTAGCTCAAGCGACCAAGAAACAAGCAACCAAGAAACATATATTTGCTAGGTAGCATAATTTGATGTGGCTAGGGATTCCTGAATAGCTTGCTCTTCATTCTTCCATTAAGGCCTTGTTTAGATTGGGGTTAAGAATTAGTATTTGGCACTGTACCACTTTCGTTTGTATTTGACAATTATTGTCCAATCATGGTCTAACTAGGCTCAAAAGATTCGTCTCGTAATTTACAATCAAACTGTGTAATTAGTTATTTTTTTATCTACATTTAATACTCCATGCATGTGTCTAAAGATTTGATGTGATGGAGAGAGAGTGAAAAAAACTTGTAATCTAAACAAGGCCTAACACTGGTTAATTTGCATGCAGACACGAGCCAGGGGACGTGTTTGGTTGGCCCAAATTACTCATGTCCAGAGCCCCCCATGAATGATCTATCTACCACTGTGGCCATGGAACAGCTATCTTGCCCATTTTAGCAGTCTAGCAGTAATATATGCTCTTTCAGTAACATACTAACATAGTATGTCATAACGTAGGAGTATTCTTTACTGTCATCATGATTATTGTACCTAATTAATTAGCAGCTCCTAATTGTTAGAAAGAATTCATGCTCACTTCTCCACATCAGAAATTGTACACGATCCCTCAAAGGATCACTAAGCATGGATATTTTTTTCTTAAAAAAAAGAAAAATCACTAAAGCATAATCAGGCACGTGTACATCGAGAAAATCAAGTCCAATCCAATTCAAAAACAAATAAAGAAGAGAACACCTGGAAAGAAATAACAATGAAATGAAGAATCAAACCCAAACTAAATTAAAAGTGAGTGAACACAGACACATTTTTTTTTTGAGAACACGTCCATTGACGCGTAACAGACACAAATTTGAAGAATATCAATGATGGTCTCATATGTGTATATATATATATGATCGATGTCCACTAGTAAACATATATTGGTCAGCTGAATCCTCTCCTAAAAGTACGAGTTAATAAGCTCGTTGCAGTAGTAAACTATAGTAATTACCTTATGCATGTATCTAATAATCCCCTCCTAATAGTTTGGTCGTTATATACTAGCTAGCTGCCCCATTTATATGTACACAGAAAATTAAAGGGGAATAAATAAAGAAGAAGAAAAATGGAAATTTGGCCTCTGGATTCCCATGGGTGAATGGTCGTCAGGTGACCTGAACGTTACTACGGCAGCATGTTGCCGGCGGCGGTGACCACGGCTAGCTGCTTGTCAGTGCCCTCCGCATGAGGCACAGACGGCGGCGCCCAGGCTCGTGGACGAAGCCGCCGCCCGGCGGAGGTCGGCGAGGTCTCGCCTGAGGCGGGCGTTGTCGTCGGTGAGGCGGTCGCACCAGCGGCGGAGCAGGTCGCAGTCGACCTCCGTCTGCTTGAGCTTGGTCCGCGCCCTCCGGTTCTGGAACCACACCTCCACCTGCCGCGCGCTCAGCCCCACCCGCCGCGCCAGCTCCTGCTTCTCCCCCTGATCGATGAATCGATTGATTAGTCGATGAACTGAATTGAGGCATGGAAGAGATCAGCGGCGGATCCAGGAAATATTTTAGGGGACTGACCAACACTGCTACTCGATCTTAAGTCTCAGCCCTCCTACACTATAGAACTTTGCCTAAAAATTCATAAAGGCTCTACAGTAATTTGCACTGATTCGGTTTGGGTAGGGGGCCACCGCTGGATCCGCCCCTGGAAGAGATGAATGAAGAATTATCATGCAAAGTTGCATACGTGAGAGAGGATGTTGTGGGCGCGGAAGCTGTCCTCGAGCATGGTGGCCTGCGCGGCGGTGAGCCGGAGCTTCTTCCTCCCGCCGCCGCCACCATCGCCGCACGTCGTCTTGGCCTTCTTGCTCTGATGCCTATCAGCAGCGGCGGCAGTGGCGCCACCGGCGACGGCGGTGTCTCTCTTCTTCTTCCTACTTGCTGGCGCCGCTGCCGTCGGCTGGCCCCGGTGGTGACGAAGTGCTTGCGCTTCGTCAGCATGACGATCATCGTCCTGCACCGACAGCACCTCGCCGAACAGCTGCACCGTCCGCGGCGGCGGCGGCGCTAGCCGCAGGCTGTTAGCTCCGCCACCGCTGCCGATCCCGAGGGACAGGTGCGTGCCGACCTCCTCCGCGGACACGGAGTAGTACTGCTCCTCCATGCTGGTGGTGGCCGTGGTGAGGCTAGACATGGCGATATGATGGCGATCGATCGATGGATGTGGCGAGAGATGGACCTAGCAGCTTAGCCTAGAAGGCTCGACGAGAGAGACGAAGAGGTGGCAAGGCAAAGGCAGCGTGGCGGCTGATGAGTGCACAGGCTGCTGGTGCGTGCGTTTATATAGGTGGCAGGGGCGACCAGCCGGCCACGGCTACCATTCCACACCAACCTGATGAAGGATTGGATTGGAGGGGACAAGGTCGTAGTACGGTTTCGTGTGGGGGTTAATGAAGGGCAATTAGGTTACTAATGAATGGGGGTAATGGCAGGAATTAGTACACACGTTGATGCATGCGTATGCGCGGTTGGAGTTGGACTCAGTGACCAACCTACCTATCTGATTAAATTTACTAATTGGATTGGAATAAATGTCGATCAAGAACAGGAAACAGCTGCTGCAGGTGGCAACTGGCCAGGCATGGCAGGGCAGACAAGTCGTCGATCGGTCTCATTCTTGGAGGTCAAGATCAGGTGTCTTACAATTGGCCTTTTTGTTGGGAAACCGATGACAATTTAAGACTAGATAGATAGTGTACCAAGTACTCTTACTGTAGTATTTAACAAGCGTTAACTATAGTATATACTTAATGTACCAATAGCTAACATACAGTATATACTAGTAGTAGTGTATTTAGGGAGGCACTTTATGGGGTGTACTATTAGGATTAAAGAAAAGTCAAACTCTGTAGGTTTTGATGAATAGAATCATTACTCAAACTATATGCTAGGTTAATATAATATATAAATACATACTATTAGCCTGTTCGTTTTGTCGTAAACGATCGTGGATTATTTACTGCTGGCTGATTTGGTGTGAGAGAAAAATACTATTCCAGCTTATAATCCACGATCGTATACGAGCAAACGAACATGCTGTATAATCTTGAAACAATGATACTCCTATATTGTAAGAGCGTGTAACTCCAAGAGAAGAGCTAAGTCATTTTGGAAAGATAAATATGGCTATTATTAGACCAATAAAAATGTCATCGGTTTGCAAGCATCGTATGTGACAATTTACGTGAAACCTCCTCAATTTTTTATCACAACCTCCACATATGATATCTTGACATTCTTGACAAGTTTCATGATTTTCGGACTTCGTATGCTTTTATAGAATTTAAAAACAACTCGACCGCAAGTTCGTGGTCATGTTTCGTGAACAAGATGTTCGAAATTGGTGGTCTGTTCCTGGATACGGCCTCATATTATACTAAATAACATGAATATCATTTTTTCATTTATTTTTTTTTCATTATTCGAATGACTAGCAATTATAATTTGAATTATCCAAGAAAATTCAATTAAATGAAATAAATTAAAGAAATATAGAAAAAAGTCCGAGAAATGTGCCACATTGGAACATGGAGTACCAGATATTGTCTGAGGACTGCAAAAAAAATTTAGAGGTCAAAAGTGAAAAAAAAATATAGTTTGCTGAGTGTCAAAAAAAAATAACACTCGGCAAAGGTGTCTCTTTGCCGAGTGTCAGGAGAAGGCACTCGGCAAAGGATTAACGGCGGCTGCCGGCCGTTAACGGCGGTGGCCCTTTGCCGAGTGTTATTGTTTGACACTCGGCAAACATGGTCTTTGTCGAGTGTTATTCTTTGCCGAGTGTTCAGCACTCGGCAAACCACATTTTTGTCGAGTGCGAGTTGTTTGCTGAGTGCTTTATATCTGACACTCGGTAAACAATATCTTTACCAAGTGTCTGATAAAAAGTACTTGGCAAAGTCTGAGACACTCGGTAAAGAAGTCGTGTTAGGTAGTGGAATGAATATTTTCTCCGATCCGTTCACATATAAATTTCCAATGATGACGGACGCGCTGTCCGGTCACCACACTCGATCACGTACAGGTTCAGTCAAGACGACGCGTCTGGATAGATGAGTATTCCCGTTGTCCGCGGAGTGGCGCATGCATATGCTGCCGAAGATGTTTCAAGGTGGCGATTGTGAATGTATATGGATCTTGATATATGCATGCCCAATAATAAGCAGCAAAAGTTTTTTTTTCCAAAGGAAAGTTCATGGATCATTCGCCGCGACTTAGCTAGCTGCTAGTTGGCAGACATGGCCGTCCAGAAAGCTATGGAGAACACAATATCTCTTTACCATTCTTCGTTGATGATGTCAATGACTCCGTCTAGAGAGCGCACGGAAAAAAGGACCACGGTACCATATCATATAGTACAATTATTATTATTAGAAACGACACTCTTCTCGTGCATGTACTTTTTTCAACTTGCAAATAAATTTGTCTAAAGAGGGCTTCATTCTTTTTGTTTTTTATTTTATGCGCACGCACGCATGCCGTCGTTTTCAATTCATTCGTCAACAATTTTGATGAATGGGAATGGGCGAGATAGATCTTCCCCTATCATTGGTTCTTTTTTTGTCCAAAGTGCATTCGAAAGAAGTAAAGTCATAAAGCTCGTCATAAACGTAATCGCAATCGTAATCATATGTGCTTAGCTTGGTGGCTAAGTTGATTGATTTATTTGCATCTTGATCTGCCTCGAAAATCTCTAGATCGATCGGGTCGACGTAGCTTCTTCCTGGAATCTGGGCTGGAATGGAATCCATCAAATCTGAAACATGCACGGCGTCCATTCAATAATAGTCCCCAACTTTATATCATTATAATTGTCTGACTTTGTTTAATTTATTTTACGTTCGTATTGACTGTATCACTGTATGTATGCATGCATGGGTTGGTGTAGTGTAAGTATATATTCTCTAAAGGTTCAGTACTGCATCTCTTGACTATTTAGGACAAAATCTGTTGCAGCTAAGACTAATGTATATATATGAATTGTTCAGTACACATACTAGGTTTTGGTTGTTTGGTTGGCAGTTTTTTTTTTTTTTTTTTGAGGATTCTGGTTGCCAGTTGTTGCTTGTTTATTTATCCTTTTCCTCTTTTCTTTACATGCTAGTTTAATTTTGATGTTTTATTAGAAGCCGGTACTATACATAGCTAGTGACAGAAATGGTCTCATGTGCTTTAACAGTTCAACTGATCACCGATTTACCTGTTCTTAAGAGACCCGTTCCTAGAGGCTATTATTGCTATTTTTTACAGTGCCGTTCACCAGTATATGTATCATGCATGTACTGTACATGGATTGTTGTGGAATACGTCAACCTTGGTAATTAAGTTTATTATTATAATGTCATTTATTTGCGACAAGCGCAGTCGAAGCTCCGACTATGCAAATGTGAAGAGTATATATGCACAATGAAAATGACGTGCATATATATGCATGAATGCAAAATGCCCATGACCACATCAAGTCAAAAAAAAAAGTTCGCTTTCAATATATTGAACAAAATGACATGGTGATGCTGATAGTTGTCGCTCCAACGGATGATCCAGTATCTTAATTTGATTTTAAATTACAGAGGAGATGGGAAGAGAGCATTGGTGTGCCTCTCACATACACTAATACAGAAACGTGTTTTAGGGGCAGCTTGTAACCCTTTGTAGGGACAGTTTTGCCAGCCGCCCCTAGGAAGAGGTGGCTACATATCGTTGATTTATAGAGACGGATAGATATAGAGCCGCCCCTATAAATTAATTTCTCAAAATTCACAAAATCGGGCAAAAAAAATAGCAATTTTTTTTACCCAGAGAGGCCCCCATTGATCAGCCACCCGCATGCTCCGTTGAAGTCGCAAGTCGTGGCATTATTCACACGAAAATTGCCCGCCTCGCGGCTAGCGGGATTCGAACCCGCGACCACCCCCGCGTGTATCCTCCTCTACTACTGCACCTCACACTCACTTGTGTCCGTATTGCATTTTGGTTCCTCACATATTATACTAAACCGAGCATAAATTGATTGTTTCAGGCCCTATATGAATTCGAATGAAAAATTTGTCAACTACAAAGTTTTATAACTTTTCGAGATCTACAACTTTTATTTTGGTAGATTCTCCGTCTGAGGTTGTTTACAAAATTTGAATTTTAAATTTGAGAAATTCAAACGTAGTTTTCCATGACAAGATAAATTCAAATAAAAAAGTTGTCAACTACAAAGTTTCGTAACTTTTCGAGATCTACAACTTTTGTTTTTGCTGTTTGTCCATCCGACGTCATTTAAAAATTTCAAATTTCAAATTTTTAAAAATTCAAACGTAATTTTCGTTGATAAGATGATTTCAAATAAAAAAAAAGTTGTCAACTACAAAGTTTTATAACTTTTCGAGATCTAAAAGTTTTATTTTGGTTATTTCTCCATCCGAGGTCATTTGAAAAATCCAAATTTTAAATTTGAGAAATTCAAAAGTAGTTAACGTTGACAAAATTAATTCAAATCAAAAAGTTGTCAACTACAAAATTCTATATTTTTCCAAGATCTACAACTTTTATTTTGGTTATTTATTCGTCCGACTTATTGGTAGTAACATTGTTTACAAATTTTACATATCCCAGATATGTAAATTTTGTGAACAATGTTAGTACCACTTTGTCATATGAAAAATGACCAAAATAAAAGTTGTTGATCTTGATGAGGTCTACAACTTTTATATTCATGACTTTTTTAGCTTAAATCATTTAATATTTCAAAATGACGCTTGAAGTTGCTATTTTTTAAAATTCAAATAGATAAAACACAGTCACATGAAAAGATGGATAAAATAATAGATGTAAGAACACAATAATTTGATAGAGCATGATTTTAGAAATGTTTAGGGAAAAAATCATCAAAAAATTTGAAGTTAGTATAAGGGAGAAAGACTAGTTACAAGTTTTAGCCAGAGATTAAAAAGAGAAATCAGAGTTCTTCACACTACTAGAAATATCCACTTCTTTGATGAAAGTCTTAATGAAAATTCCAAAACTATCATAGAAAATCGCTTTTTATGACGATCCTTCAACCCTCCCTATCTATGACGAAATCAGGCATCGTCACAAAAAACCGTCATAGAAAAGCACAGGGTTTCGTCACAGATCACTTGCGCGACTCGTCTGTGACAATCTCCTTTTAGTACTATGATGAACAGGGCTTTGTCATTGAACTAATTACACATCTGTCTCCACACGGTACTTTCTCTATCTAACGTGTACTTATGAGACCTGCAGTTACTCATCCGTGACGCTTACAATTCGTCATAAAAGTCTTCGCTCGATCCTTTCTCCATACGATGTGTACCTATGGGACCCTTCTCCATCCAACGTGTATCTATGGGACCTACAATTACTCATCCATGATGCTTGCAATTCGTCATAAAAGTCTCCGCTCGGTCCTTTCTCTATCCAACGTGTACCTATGGCTATGGGACCCTTTAGCATCCGACCTATGGGACCCGATGGCTTAAGTGTCATGTGTACCTGTGGGACCATTCTCCGTCTTCATCCGACCTGTGGGACCCAATGGCCCATCTCTATCTAACCTATGGGATCCGATGGCTTGTGTGTCACTTGACGCTTGCAATTCGTCATAGAAGTCTCCGCTCGGTCCTTCTACATCCGACCTATGGGACCCGACGACTTACGTGTCACGTGTACCTATGGTACCTTCTCCATCTCCATCTGACCTGTGGGGCCCGACGGTTTGTGTATCACTTGTACCATGTGTTCCATCGGGGTTTGATTTCTCAAAAAAAAGGTCTGATACCTGGGAGTCAAACACAGGATCTGGACCAAGGATTGGAGTGTCTTTACCATTGCGCTAGACATCTAGATGTGCTAACATCTCTTTGGAGTCACTATAGTATCCTATTGGCTATGTGGATGCCCTATAGGTTGACCTAAATTGGATATATCCCCTACAAGTGGAAATAAATCTGTACTCGCTGGACTTGCGGCGGCGGCGGTGGAGATGGAGGCAGAGGATCCCTGGTCTACTGTGGTGGCTCAGACGTCCTTTTAGTGCCAGGGAGGGGCTCTCTCGATGGAGCGTGGTGGCATTGGCGTCGGCGTGATAAGGTGTGTGCCGCAATAGAGGCGGCGTGTAGTCGAGCCATGCCAGTTTGTAGAACAAAAGTATGAGTACTGTCGGGGACCAATACTAGGGTATCCGAAGAGGAGGAGCTAATGACCATCAACATTGATTCATCCAAGCAATCAAGAGCATGACTATAGCTCCAACCGACCCCCAGGCGTGCAAACTCTGCCTCGCCCGACCTCTGGGGGTGGGCTCTACCTCGCCTGACCACGAGGCCATGGGCTCTACCTCACCCGACCCTTGGGTCCGTGCTCTGCCTCGCCCAACCGCGAAGCCATGGGCTCCGCCTTTCCCAACCCTAAGGTTGTGGGCTCCACTTCGCTCGACCTTTTGGTTTGTGCTCCGCCTTGCCCAACCTCTTAGGGCGGACTCTACATCACCTGACCCCAAGGTCGTGGGCTTCGCCTCGCACGATCCTTGGGTTTGTGCTCCACCTCGCCTGACCTCTAGGGATGGGCTTCGCCTCACCCAACCCCAAGGCCGTGGGCTCTGCCTTGCTCGACCCTTGAGTTTGCACTCCGCCTCGCTCGGCCTCTAGGGGCAGGCTCCGTCTCGCCTGATGGAGACCCATACCGCCGCCAATCACTCCGGGTCCAAGCATATGGGCCTGGTTTCAAAACTCTAACACCAAGGAAGAGACCAGCATGCCCCGATGTAACCCATGGCTAGGACGAGCCATACCTAAGGATTCACATCAGGAACAGCGTCAGGCATACCGATGTTGTTCTGCCTAACCCTCATATAAACAGTGACAAGCGTGTCAGTTCACCACGACATCCGTCAGGACAGGATGGAATGCCATGACCGGTAGACGACGCCTGCGCGTGGCGCTAGTGACAGACAAGGCCACGCTATGGAGCTATCCCTATTGACATCTACAGGGTCGGTGGGACCCGCATGATGGTGAAGAAGGACCCGGTGACCCTGGAAGCTTTCCTCTCTCTCTCGTTCTTCTCCTTTTCCTCTGTTGTAACCCGTGCTTTCCCTTGGCCTATAAAAGGAAAAGCAGGGCATCCCCTGAGAGGAGGCTGATCTGATTCAAACCGATCAATCGAGATCGACACAAGAAGCATGACACAAGCACTCGGCTGAGCAGCAATCGAGCTCTCAGCACTCGTTCACTCCCTTCACCAGAGATTTAGGATCCTTTCCCTCTCTCGCCTATTTGTACCCCCTACTACAAACTTTAAGTGCTAATAACATGAGCAGCAATGACAAACTAGACATAGGGACTTTCTGCCTGAACCAGTATAAACCTCGTATCATCTAAGCACACCATCCGAGCTAGATGCACAATAATACAAATTTACTCATCGGTGATAACTCAAAACTCCGACAGTTGGCGTGCCAGGTAGGGGCCTTTTGCGCGTCTTGATGTCCACACCAGGCCTTAGATGGCTAGTCACAATGTCAGCTGGGTCCTAGGCGTGCATGTATGCTTCGGGAACCTAGACTTCATCGTCATGATGGAGGGAGAATTGATGCGGGCTCCCATTGTCATTCAACCTCTCCACTCCACTAGCCTTGATGCGATCATTGAGGCGCTTGAGGAGCTGCAGCTGCATGCATCGAAGGCCCGCGGCCCTAGAGTGACCAGCTCCTCGGCTTCTACTATGGGAGGTTAGAGTGCTAGCTTGGTGCCTTCCTGGGACCTCGATCGTCCTAGGAGAACCTGTACCATCTCACCTTCTCGTTCGCCAACATCATGACACAGCTTGCTAGGGGAGAGCCGCTCTCCCTAGAATACTTCATTTGGAGCTCCTGATAGCGCTCCTGTTCGGTCTCCACAATGTCACAGAGACCGTTGGCCACCTTGTGACACAACATATGCCTCCATGCCCCGCAAACAATGAGTTCGTGGGGATGACCGAATATGTCGTGGAGTGTTTCCATGACCTCCTCATGCGAGAAATGGAGTCGCCCTCCACCTCTGACTCCAGCAGGGGGAGCCATCACCCCTCTCGTGCATGTTTCATGGTAGGTACCACCAAGGGACACATCGAAAGCATCCATGAGGAAGAGGCTACCCCAATGAATGACCTTGATGACGAGATTGAGGGGGATGTAGGGGCTCCACCTTGCCTACGGGTGGAGTAGCTGAAGGCCCAGCACCAAGAGCTTGAGGAAGGGTGATGTGGCAGAACCCCCTAATCTAATGCCTCTTCGGGGTGCTCGTCTTCCATTAGACACTAAGCACCCAAAGGAGAACACTAAATTACTCGGTTCCATCGGGCACACCCCAGAGGAGAACCCAAAAATCTACATTTTTGCCATCAGGATCACAAATGAGAGAATAAAGCTTACATCATTCTTAACCATTTCTTACATCACTTTTAATATGACATCAGAGTATAATATTTATCATTATAATAGCAGAATGTAATCATATTATCAGAGTTATGATAAATTTAATTTAACAACAAAATATAAACATGTGATCAAAATTACAGTGGAAATAAATACCTATTCATGAAAGGATAAAGCATTGATATATAAACTATGACAACATATTATAATACTTTCATTCATAAAAACATTTAGTGAGAGTTAAAACTACGATCGCAGCGTAAAGGAAATCCTCTCTGAGCCCACCAGGAGGAATCCACACACAAAGGTCAGCTCAAGCCTCCACCTGTCACCTGCAACAGGGGGATTAAAACCCTGAGTACTCAATTATACTCAACAAGACTTACCCGACAGAAGGAAAAAAAGACTCCAAGGATATGCAAGGCTATCTGGCTTGTGGGTTTATTGCCTTTGCAGGAAGCATTACTAGGCGTGCGTCCTTATATTCAATTTTCATTTATAGCCGTATTGGTTCATTAACTAACCATTCTATGTAAGCACATGTGCTACTTTCAAGTAGGTGGTAAGCAATTATATTTTCTTTTTCCATCTTTCATCTTCCAGTTCTTACTACGATGCTAGACACGAAACAAGCTGTACCGGATCGCCCGGTGGTTCGCGAATCAATGCCCCTAGCTAGGTACCCCAAAAACACACGCCTCGCTTGTACCCAAGGCACAAGCAGGACCAACCCATCACTCTCCTGTCATGGGTGTCCAGGTCCCTATCCAAACTAGGACTCCAAGCCCCTGCCCCTGAGTCTCGAACTCAGTGCGGTGCAAGGACCTCCTCCACCAAAATAAAACCCTGACAGTCGGTTCAAAAAGAGCCAGATCCACGACAAGAGAGCAACAAGTCTTCCAAGTGCCCATACCCAAGTATGTGCTCGGGATAATAAGTCTGTGACTTGCCTCGATGGCTTATGCAATGATCGGTCCTTAACCGACATAGATAGGAAAAGCAGTGTAACCAAGCCATGCCCCGCATCCACGGCGACACAACTTCTTACACCCACCAATACCCAAACCATATCCCTGCCCGGTCACCATTTTCCTTTCCACCATTTATATATTCCAAGTGATAATAATCCAATAATATATTTCCAATCTCTCACGAGTGATAGCCATCACTCGACTTCTACCGAAGTCCTATAGCATAGCATTCCACACGATCCTGTTATAGTAGTAAGACTCATAGGATAAAGATATATATATGCAAGTGGGTTTCATTCAACTCCTTAAAACTTAATGCACAAATATAATTTAAACTACAGAAAAGTAGGAGTTATGCACCGGGGCCTGCCTGGGTAAGATATATATTAAAAAGTTAGTATCTGCATCTTCAGATCGTCCACAATCATCTGGATAGAAAGCCCATTGCATCATCTCCTAGAGAGAATACCATTACACCATCTTTGGATTCCCAATCATCCTTCAATTGATCCGTTGACCCATCATCGTACCTATATGATATGCATTGATGCAAATGCATAGATGTAAATAATCAACAATAGCCGAATGCTTAGCAATCCGATCACGCCTCACAAGCTAACGAGATAGCTCTAACGCTGGTCTACGTATCCATGTTGTCGAATAAGGCGTTATGTCCCAACAATTATTTTAGTTATATAAACCCAAGTTGTTTCTTTATTTCATTCTATGGATTTACTCCTTGTTTGAAATAGAGCATCATTAACTACCTAGCAAACTGATTATTCTGGAGCTACAACATTTACAAAGAGTACCTAATATTGCTAGGAGCCTATTGTACAAATTCCAGATTCAACAATATTACCAATTTATCATGGAAATTCCTACAAGTTTATCTTTTACAATATTAAGTACCTCTAATTATTATATAGCTTTCAAGAATATTATCAAATTATGTGAACAAAATGCACTATTAGATAGATCATGATTTTAGAAACTCAACAAAACTAGTTTCACAATTTTTAGACCACTACTCAAATTCCGACCAATTTTACAAGTTAAACTAGAAACCTATATTCGAAAAGCATTTAGATAAAGGAAAGGCCGGCGGCAACTAACTGGCTCCACGGCCCAGCACGGCCAGTGCCAGCGGCCATGGTAGGCTAGACTGGCAGGGCGTGGCGCGCAAGCAGGCCAGACTGGCAGGGCGTGGCGCGCAAGCGGGCTAGCAGGCCAAACGCAGGCGCGTGGCCCAGGAGCGGATGGATCAGGCGCTGGCGCACCCGGCCCAGGCTCGGCCCAATGCGCGGCGGGGCGCGAGCGGCCCTGCGCGCACTCAGCAGCAACCCAGCCCAGTGCGCGGCCTGCCCCCAAATTGGCCAGGCAATTTTTGCAAAAACGTCCCTATGTTTTCTCAAAACTAACCTGCAGTCCAACATATACTATTCGTATGAGTCGCGTATTTTGTAGTAAAGACCTTGTATAAAATTTCTGCTTGGATTTATACCCTTCACTTCATCTTCTCAAAGCAGAGCACGACACAGGGGCATCGATTGGCGGCGGCAATGGCGTAGTGGACCATCGGTGAAGACACGGCGCGGGACTCATCGTGGTTGCGCTCGGTAATGGTAGAGTCGTGCGGTCATGGCTGGCGAGGCAGCTCGGGCGCGTGGGCATATAGGAGCCGCGGGGAATCACCACCGACGGTGTCCAGCCGGCGTGGGTCATGGAGGCGGACAGTGCTGAACACGACGGCTACTGGCGGGGCAGCGCAGGCTCGGTGGATGCGGCTGGCTCCAAGGTAGCATGGAGGGGTGCATCGCTGAACTCAGGAGGGGCAGCGCCATGGACGACGGAGCGAGGAGGGGAAAAATCATGCGTGGGCCCGGCATAGGACAAGAAGCTTCACACGCGCAGCGACGCTAGAGTGGACGTCTCTGCGGCAGGAGAGGCGGTGCGCCAACCGACGGAGACTGGAGTGGGGAAGTGGTGGCTCCAGAACAAGGAGGGATGAGGAGCTCGTGGTGGCACTAGCAGTAGAGGTATGGCCTAAGCCAGTGCTATGGGCTCATACGCACGATACGGGGAGGAGAAGGGAGGGGTAGTGTCGCAGGCACACGAGCGCGGATGCCAGGGTGCCAAACGCTAGGAAGGAAGAGGAGTGGGCGCGTGCGCTAGTATGGGCAGTGGCGAGGTGCTGCAGGAAGGGCAGCGCTACGAACTGCGTCCAGCGTGGTCGTGGGGAAGAAAGGGCCTTTTGTAGCTATGAAGGCTTGGCTACTGGTGCTATAAAGGTGCGCTAGCCGCTGGTGCTCTAAAGGATGGAAATGTCATACGTGCCAGAGGACGGACACAGGGACCGGGCAGGACCGCACGGCGTGGCTGGCAGCAGCGCGCCTATGCGTGCACATGGAGATGAAAGGACACGGCGTGGGACAGGGTGACCTGACACATCAAGTGAGGCCAAGGCAGAGGTAGGCACCTATCAGAGGTAGGCAGTGGACTAATCAAGCTACAGGGCGAAGGAAAAGGACTTGGCTCTCATCAAGCATGGCAGCGGGTCACCCGTGTTTGAGTTAGGATGGAAATTCAGCTATGTACGAGCATGGGTGGAGCCTTGTGGAGGCCAAACTAGGCTCCGTTGGCCAGTGAAACCATCTAAACTGCAAGACTGAATGACTGAAAAGCTATTGCATCTCTACATCTGCATGAAACCTACATAGGAGTAGTGGCAGGACTGACCTCATCTAGCATCTCCAGCAGGACTGAGCAGCGACAATTCAACTGTGCGATTGATGAATTTTCTAATCATCTTTCCTCTCTAGTTTGGCCTGAGATGCCCTCCTATATTAGCACCAAATTTTAGTTTCTATTATATGACTACATTCGTAATGGTTCCATCATTATAAATTGTACTATAAGTCTACTACTTTCTCACTAATCTAACATCTACTATTCTTCATCGTTTATATTGCCTATCGTGCCGGTTGGCATGGATAAGACCGCGGCCACAGAGACAGGCAAGGCAGATAGCGGCACTCATTGCAGCAGAGATGACGCGATGAAACGGGTAGTCAAACGGTGATGCTTAGCGGGGCGTGGACACAACAAGGCCAGTGACGTAGGCAAAATGACACGCCGAGGGTGCAGAGCCACGACGAGAATGAGATGGTGAATAATTGCCTACAACGAGTACGTTGTACGCCAGGAAAAATAAACAAAACTGCTAAGCTCTTTCTCTCATCAGTTTGTGCTTATCAAAATAAACCTGTGAGAATAAATATATATATCGTTCTATTTATTAATGGATTTCATTTTATTTATAAAAGTTGCTTTTCATGCTTTTAAATAAAAATCCAAGAAACTCGCTTCGAAAATTTTTCTTAGGCCTAAATCACGGTGCTCAATAAGCTCGTAACACCAGCGGTGTTACACGTGACTCCAGCTCGAGCAGGAATGCACGGAGCTCGAGCAAGAGATCGAGCACCACGAAGACGGTCGGCATGCGCGCGCCATGGCCCACGATGTGAACCGAAGGATCATCGAGGACGATGAAGCCCTCCCACACTTTGCTTGGGCAAGCCAGAACATCACTGCTACGGTGGCCTTGCTTCGAAGGCTTCCGAGGCCCACGATGCCCGATGATCATTGAGCCCATCACAAGATTCACACGCTACTCGAGCGTGAGGCGGCATAGTAGGCCGAGAGCTCATTGTCCCAATGATGTGAGCTCAACATTGGCCAGCACACATCCTCAGAGTGACCCAACAAGGATGTGTTAGTCCACCAGGCACCGTAAGGTGACAGGCCACGCATCACGGTCCCAATATCTAAGCATCTCGGCCGCCACCGCGACGCACATGACACCCTCGATACTCGTAGGCGTGCCCATGGCAATATGAGGGAGGGGGCTAGCCATGGCTACCACCCTCATTATGGCGGATCCTATGACAGCGGTGAGGATCGAAGCCCGAGCCTCGACCTACCAGGACATTAGGCCTTCGGCCGACACATCCTCAACGCCATCTTCCTACCACAGTACCAACCACCAACCAACATCCCAAAATACTCTAGGGAAATGAACCCTGGACTATGGCTCGAGGATTATCGGCTTGCTTGCCAAGCTGGTGGAGCGGATAATGATGATTTCATTATCCTCAACCTTCCATTGTTCCTGGCCGATTCGGCGTGAACGTGGTTGGAACACCTTCCACCCAACAGAATCCAAAGTTGGGCAGACCTAAAAGAGATCTTTGTGGGAAACTTCTAGGGCACATACGTGTGCCCTAGGAACCCATGATATCTCAAAAACTACCAACAAAAGGCTAGGGGAACTCTTTGTGGGTATATCCGGCGCTTCTCCCAGTAGTGCGATGAGCTGAATAATGTCACTGACGCCAACGTTATAGGAGCCTTCCTATTTGGGACCACCTGTGAGTCCCTGGTTCACAAGCTAGGACATAAGGGCCTATGAACCACCAAGGAGCTCCTCGACATCGTCACAGCCATGCCTTGGGTGAGGAGGCAGTCGGAGCGATCTTTGACTGCCTCAATGGCAAGGCAAAGTAGGATGAGGACACCGGTGAAGGCACCTCAAGCCATCCTAGCAAGAAGAAGAACAAGCAGTAGCACAAGGGCTCGCTCATGGACCATAAGGGGGTTCAGAAGCCTACCGAGGGCACCTCAGACCACTTTGAGAAGCTACTCAAAGGACTATGTCCAAACCATGATTTCCTCATCATGCATCTATATAGGGACTGCTGTCTCATGAAGCAGTTCTTGTCTAGAGGCTCCAGCAAGGGGGAGCATAGGAAGGACCCCAAGCCATCCACGGATGATGCCAAGGGGAAGGATGATGGCTTTTCGATGCTGGATGGCTGTCTCATGATCTTTGAAGGGTCAGTGGCCTATGACTCCAAGCACCACCAGAATTTCATGAACCACGACGTCTATATGGCTAAGCCAGTCGTGCCTACCTTCCTTTGATGGTCAGAGTCCGCCATAACCTTTGATCGAACTGACCATCCAGAAAGCATCCCATAGCTGGGATGATATCCACTCATGGTCAACCCGATCATCGGCATGAAGCGGCTCACCAAGGTACTGATGGATGGTGGTAGCAACCTCAACATCATGTATGCCGAGAAGCTCAACGCCATGGGCATCAATCGATCGCGTATCTAATCGACCGGAGCGCCTTTCTATGGCATCGTGCCTGCAAAGTAGGTTGTGCCACTTAGGCAGATCGATCTGCCCATCACCTTCAAGGATCCATCCAATTATAGGATGGAGACCCTTACCTTTGAGTGGTCGAGTTCCATGGAACCTATCACGCCATCCTAGGACGTCCATGCTACATGAAGTTCATGGCTGTCCCCAACTACACCTACCTAAAGCTAAAGATGATGGGTCCATGTAGGGTCATCACCATCAGCACCTCCTTCCAGCGCACCTACGAGTGCGAGGTCGAGTGCTACGAGCATGCCATGGCAATTGTTGCCTCTAAAGAGCTCACGGCCATCAGGAAGGATGTCATCGAAGAAGCACCCGACCCCAAGCGGTTGGCCAGGTCTTTTGAACCTATAGAGGGCACCAAGGAGGTCCTCATAGACCCCAGTAGCTCCAAGGGCAAAGTGGTGCACATTGGCACCATGCTTTCCTATGAATAGGAAAGCGCGCTCGTCGACTTCCTCTGTGTCAACAGAGACATCTTTGCGTGGAAACCCTCAAACATGCCAAGCATTCTGAGAGAAGTCACCGAGAATGCCTTGAAGATCAGGCCAGGCTCCAAGCTAGTGAAGCAGCGCCTGCATCACTTTAACAAGGAGAAACACAGGGCGATCGGTGAGGAGATTGCAAAGCTTTTGGTGGACAGGTTCATCAAGGAAGTATACCACCCTAAGTGGTTAGACAATCCCTTTTTTGTACAAAAAAAGGGTGAGAAATGGAGAATGTGTGTTGACTACATGAGTCTCAACAAAGCGTGTCCAAAGGATACGTTTCCTTTGCCTCGCATCGACCAAGTAGTTGACTCAACCTCAGGGTGTGAAACCCTTTGCTTCCTTGATGCATACTCTGGGTACCATCAAATCATGATGAAAGAGTCTAACCAGCTCGCGACATCTTTCATCATCCCATTTGGATCATTCTGCTATGTCACAATGTCGTTCGGTCTAAAAACATGGGGGCTACGTACCAGTGTTGCATACTCAAGTGTTTCAAGGACCTCATTGGGTGAACCATTGAGGCCTACGTGGATGACATTGTGCTCAAATCCAAACAAGCTGATCAGGTCATAGCCGATCTAGAATAGACCTTCGCAAAACTCCAAGCAAATGGCATCAAGCTCAACCCCAAGAAGTGTGTTTTGGGGTCCCAAGGGGTATGCTGCTAGGTTTTATCATTTCCGAGCGTGGCATCGAAGCCAACCTAGAGAAGATCTTGGCCATCATAAGGATGGGCCCGATTTAGAATATAAAGGGGGTACAATGAGTTATAGGGTGCCTCGCCATGCTCAACTGCTTTATCTTGCGCCTCGGCGAATGAGGTCTCCCCCTCTATTAGCTCCTAAAGAATGTTGGCCATTTCAAATGGATGCTCGAGGCCCAGGAGGCACTTAACAGTGTCAAGCAGCTTCTGACGAAGGCCCCAATGCTGGTCCCCCTGACCGATGGGGAACCGCTTCTTCTCTACATCATGGCCACCACACAAGTGGTCAGCACCACCCTAGTGGTAGAGCGAGAAGAAGAGGGACACACCCTCAAAGTGTAGTGTCCCATATACTACATTAGTGAGGTCTTGTGTAATTCCAAGACCTGCTACCCCTGAATCTAGAACCTCCTGTACACCATCCTCATCGCCCAAAGGAAGTTGCATTACTACTTTGAGTCACATCTAGTGATGGTTGTGACATCCTTCCCTCTTGGTGAGGTCATCCAAAATCGGGATGCCATAGGAAGAATCATGAAGTGGGCACTCGAGCTGATGGGTCATGGCATTTTGTATGCCCCTCAGACAGACATCAAGTCCTAAGTGCTGGCTGATTTTGTTGCAGAGTGGACTAAGGTCCAAATGCTGCTAGTAGTCTTTGACCAAGAGTACTGGATGATATACTTCGATAGATCGCTGATGAAGAAAGGTGCCGGCATGGGGCTGGTCTTTGTTTTGCCCCTCGAGGTATGCATTAGGTACATGGTTTGCCTCTATTTTCCCTCCTCCAATAATGTGGCCGAGTATGAGGCACTCATCAATAGCCTATGCATCACCATTGAGCTGGGTATCCAACGGCTTGACATCTAGGGTAACTCCTAGCTGGTCATCGACCAAGTCATGAAGGAATCAAGCTGTCACAATGCCAAGATGGCTGCATATTGCAAAGAGGTCCACCAACTAGAGGACAAGTTCGATGGTCTCGAGCTCAATCACATCCTGAGGCATCTCAACAAGGCAGCTAACGCGATGGTGAAAACAGTGTCTGGTCAAGAGCCGGTGCCGATGGGCATCTTCACCAGCAATTAGTACAAGCCTTGGTCTGCTACAAGGAGTCAAAATAAGCTAGTGATGGGCCACCTACCCTAGGCTTGGGAGCTAACCAACCGTCGGCTCCATCCAACCCTGAAGTCATGGAGCTTGACGAGGATCCAGCGACAGAGCCCAACCCTCTGGTTGACTGGATGATGCCTTACCTCAACTACCTCTTCCATGAGGCGCTGCCAACAGACAAAATGGATGCTCGATGGCTAGCACGCTGTGCCAAGTGCTTTGTCCTTATTAAGGGTGAGCTCTACAGGTGAAGCCACACCAGGATCCTAGAGCGCTGCATCCCCATCAAACAAGGCAAGCGGTTGCTGACCGACATCCATGGTGGGGTCTATGGTTACCATGCCACACCTAGAACCCTATTCAGAAATGTATTCCAACAAGGCTTCTACTGGCCGACCATGGTAGCCAACGCTGAACATATTATGTGCACCTACGAAGGGTGTCAATACTACGCTCAGCAGACCCACCTACCAGCCCAAGCACTCTAGATGATCCGCATCACATGGCCATTCATGATATGGGGGCTCAATCTGGTCGGACCTCTCAAGAGGGCACCCAAGGGTTTACGCACTTGTTTGTCGCCGTAGACACGTTTACAAAGTGGATAGAAGCTCGACTGATCTCCGCGATCAAGTCCAAGCAAGCCATGATGTTTTTCCTTGACATCGTCCATCGCTTTGGAGTCCCAAACTCCATTATCATGGACAACGGCTAGCAGTCCACCGGAAACTAGTTCCTTTGATTCTACGATGAATACAACATCCACATCGATTAGGCTACTGTGGCGCAGCCCTACATGAATGGGCAGGTCGAGCATGCAAACGGCATGGCCCTACAAGGCCTCAAGCCTAGGATCTTCAACCAGTTGAACAAGTTTGGTGGACGATGGGTCATAGAACTTCCTACGGTGCTCTAGAGCCTGAGGACAACCCCTAGTTGGGCCATTAGCTACATGCCATTCTTCATGGTCTACAGTTCTGAGACTGTCCTCCCAACCGACCTTGACCATGGAGCACCAAGGGTCAGGGTGTACAATGAACAGGGAGCTAAGGCATCCCTCGAGGATGCCATGGACTAGCTAGATGAAGTGCATGACATTGCCCTCCTCCGATTGGCTAGGTACCAGCAAACATTACACCGGCACCACAGCCATCAAGTGTGGGGTTGAGCCTTCAACATCGGGGACCTAGTGCTTTGCCTTATCTAGACTAACAAGAACTGCCACAAGCTCTCTCCACTATGGGAGGGACCACACATCATCATGGAGGTGCTCCGACTAGGCACCTACAAGCTCAAGACCATCAACGGTGAAGTCTTTGTCAATGCCTGGAACATCGAGTAAGTCCTGTGCCAGTGGGTCACACAAGTCGATCGAACGGCTTGGCCACTGTCGAGAGATGGGTAAGGAGTAGTAGGATGCCCCTTGTAGGTTATGCTGCCTCTATCACAAACGATGGGCCAGTGCTCTAATCAGACATGTCCGGTAAGAGCACTTCAAACCCATCACTCGAGCCATCAAGGTAAGTCCTGTGCCAGCAAGTAACCCAAGTCGATCGAACAGCTCGGGCCGCTACCGAGAGATGGGTCATCTCTAAGCGACACTTGACCCTAGCAACAACAAGGGGTCAGGCCTCACTCGGGGGCTAGCAAGAGTGTCTATTCGGTAGACATTCTCTATGCCCGACCCCTTTCTCAAGCTAAAATCTAATGGCAAGGTGTGCTGAAACAAACACTGAGTAAAACTAGTCAGACCGCAAGAAACCTATGCCCCAGCAGCTATGGCATTTTGACTTACTAGTGTGATCAGAGTTTTTGTCCCCACACCCCGAGCTTTAACTTCCACCTTCCCAGGAAGGGTTTGGAGGGGCCCACCGGTGGAATCTCCATCGAGGAGAGGCCAGTAGGTCACCTAAGTCGATCGGATGGCTCAGGCCGATATCGAGAGACGGGTCATCTCTAAGTGACACCCAACCCTAGCAATGGCAAGAGCTCGGGCCTCACTCAAGGGCTGGCAAGAGTGTCTATTTGGTAGACATTCTCTATGATCAACCCCTTTCTCATGCTAAAACCTAAAGGCAAGGTGTGCGTAAACAAACGCTAAGTAAAATTGGTCGGACTGTAAGAAACCTACGCTCCAGCGGCTAAGGCATTTTTAGCTCACCAGTGTGATCAAAGTTTTTGTCCCCGCACCCCGATCTTTAGCCTCCACCTTCCTAGGAAGGGTTTGGAGGGGCCCACCTATGGAATCTCCATCGAGGAGAAGCTAGCAGGTCGCCCAAGTCGATCGGACGGCTTAGGCCATTACCGAGAGACGGCTAGGGAGCAAGAGGATGCCCCATGCAGGTCATGCCGACTCTATCATGAACGATGGACCCAGATTTCACATGAATATATCCAATAAGAGCTCCCCGAACCCGTCACTTGAGTCATCGAGGTAACTTTACCAACCCCCACTTTACTTCTCCAGTGCATGAGCATTCATTCATCCATTCTCATGCATGCATTCATACATTCATCTCATACATCCAAGCATCGCATATGCAATTATTGCGTCACAATGATTCGCGTCACGTCATGAAGCGGTAGTCGTCTCATTTGATATGAGCGGCAATTGACCGAGGTTCAAAGGCTAGCCTGCGAAGGGCTTGAGGCCACCGCATGTCAAACAGAGCTAGGGAGAAAATGCAGATGAGCCCTAGTGGCCTTCACTTGACCCACCTAGAAGCAGATAGGGTCATCTCAACCTTCTCGTTCGATCCTATCATCGAGCTGAGCCCATAGATGTAACACCTCGGGTGTTTTAAATACTAAAATATGCCATGTCATCATATGCATTGCACATCATTTTGGTGTTAGTGAAAACTTTGATATGCATTCACTAAAACAAGTTTACTTTTATGTTATATATGTTGACTTGTATGGAATGAATCAATTTCAAAACATTTGTGTTGAATTGGATTTCTGAAAACCATAATTTCCAGAATTTAATTTTACCCTTGAAAACCTAATTCAAAATCTAAGCACATTTTGGGGTTGAGCCTAAAAGGAAAAGTGTAGAGCTTGTCAAGGTGCACAAAGTTTATTTTTGGAGTTTTCAAAGCTGTTTTATAAAATTTGAAGTAATTTAAAAAGGCGATAAGTTCTTAAAGTGACCCCTTTTGATTTTAAACTTGCATTTCAAAATGTAGACCGAATTAGAGTATGGTTATTAAAGAAAAGTTGTAGAACTTTGAATTTGGAACAACTTTTATTTTTGGAGATTTTTGAGTTAATATACAAATTTGGGAGTAATTTGAGAAATTAGACGAGTGGCAATTCAGTAATTATTGTGAACAGTGTCTTCGGGCGACACCTCACCGATGGCAAGCTTCCCTTGGCTTCTTCTCATGCCCGTGAGCGCCACCTCTGGCTTTGGCATGTTCATGTCGCCATTACGTGTCGAGCACATATCTTTTCTGCCACTCTTCGCTCGCCGTTAAGACTGGAAGCACTCTCCACTCGCTCGCCCTCTCCTTCCTCTGTTTCCAGTCAGCGTCGCCGATGCTCTGTCGAGCCCGTGCCATCGCCATAGCGTCTTCCTAGTCATAGCAAAGCCTGTCATAGCTCCGCCTACTCCTTGCAAACCCAGCTAACAAGTCCTTGAAGCCTGACTCTGCCGGGAAACGCTACGCGTTGCCTTTCTTCGTCGCAGCCGACAGCATCGCCGTAGAGTGCGCGTCACCGTGGCCAGCACTCTACGGTGCGTCTTTGCTCTTGCTCAGTGTAGCTCCAGCTTTGCCATGTTGCCATGATGCTTTGTGTCTTGTTGGGTGACCTTTTCATCCACCGCAGCCACCGAAACACCACCGTCGACACTAGCTGAGCCGCTGTACCTGCCATGATCGACGATGAGCTCCTCTGTTACTCCTCCGGTTCCTCTTTCAGCTCGAGCGTGTCTAGGGTGAGCCACTGAGTCCTCCCAAGCATTTTGTTTAACCGCTACCAGCCTCACTTCACCGGCATAGCGCAGCCACACCGCCGTGTCCGCCATGGCCGGCGTCGAGCTCGAGTTGTGCCGCGATTGGTGCAATTAGTGCCACCAATAGGTGTGCCTTGTCGTAGGGATCACGATGGCACCTTCGCCGTCGCTGGAGACCTTGCTGTCGGCGAGAAATCACCAGTCAGCAAGCCTCGCCACCGTGGTCAGCGCGGGAGTACTGTGCCGACATGTGGGGTCACTCTGTCAGTGACAGTTAGTTTGAAAATGAATTTTCTATTTTCAGAATTGTTTAAATAGTGCTATGTTTTGTTTATTTTGTGTAGAATTAAATAGAGCTCCAGAAATTATGAAATTTTTTGTGTGACCTCTCTGAGCTATAAACTATTTAGAAAAAATATTAAATATTAATTTTTAGTACATTTTGAATGTGATAAAAATTGCTCGAATTAATTAATAAATGGGTTTCCATGATTTTTCTAGGCTTAAATAATTATCCAAAAAATATGAAAATTGTTTTACAACTTAGTTATCATATGATGAGTCTTCACAAAAATTTTGAGCTTATTTGGAGAAAGTTGATTTATTTCATAATTTTGAATTAATTATTTAATTCATAAAAACAAATAGTAAACCTTAATGACTTAGGTTTTGTTTGAATTTTTGGATTGAGTGATGACCTTGGGTCATTAGCATATAATAATCCTTGGCAATTAAAGTAAGTGTTTAAGTTTATGAAAAGGGTTATTCAGGGGTTGGTTTGCAACTATACCGCGAAGGAAAGTTGTATTCAAGTTACTAACTTTTGTATCCATCGTCAAGCATCATGTTTTATATCGCGCATCATTTTAAACATGGCATTATTACTACATGTAGTGAATGAAAGTGAGAACATGGTAGTCAACCAAGTTGTTAAGGAAGTTAATCCACCTGTTGAAGTCGGGTTTGATATCTGTGGAACATCTCCAGAACCTGACTTTTCTGGCAATCAAGGCAAGCCCCGGATGCATTTAAACCTACCTTGTGTTTTACAAATTTTTATCACTTTTGCTTTCAAATACTGCATTAAGTGATTAGGAGTTGAGTGGAAACCTAATTGGTGCATTACCAACCTTGTTTTTCCATATCAACCTTGTTAACCGTTTTAATCCGAGAATGTCTAATTATGCTTAGCCATGCTTAGAACGATAAAAGTCAGGTGATTACTAGTCACCTACAAGATATAAATGGTTTCTTGGATACGACTGGTTATTTATGTTATCATGAGATATGATCTTGTGGAGTAATAAATCTAGACCGAGTGGACTCGGTGTATGAGAGCCACAAGACATGGATGTCTTGTGAGCAGGTTCTTTCCGCCTGTGTCGATTAAGAATCATCCATTGTTGAATTGCATGAGGTGAGACTTTGCAGTACTAGCCACATACTCCAGTAAGCCTTAACTCAGCTATTCTATTACAAGAATGGCTACTCGCGCACTCGGAGTGGTGAGATGGCGGGAGTAGCATGTACCCACGTGGTAATGGGCTAGATTGGTGGAGTACTGTGCTCTCGGGTGGCGCAGACCCATTCTTGTTTTAGAGGATCTGAGGGTGGGTTGGTATATGTAGGTCAGGGACCTACATATGTCGTGTGGTTGGGAATCCCCAGCTAGGTTATAATCGGTTTGAATCGTTGTTGCTCCTCGGTTATGGAGACCCAACTCACTGTTCATCATCGTAGTTAATAAATGGAACTTGAATAAGATTTGAGAAAGAGTTTGATATGAAGTTCATGATCTCATTATGGATCATGGCAGATTCATATATGGTTTTAATGAAGAATTAAATATTGAAAGAAAGAATTTTGTTAAAGAGCTTTTATGCAAAAGAACTCTGTTTATTGCTTAAGCCTTACCTTGAATCCATGAGACTGCATTCCTGAGTCTTATTAGTTTTTATTCCGGTTAAGTCTTGTTGAGTACTTTTGTACTCAGGATTTGTTAAACCCTTGTTGCAGGTGAGTCTCATGAGCAGGTCTGCTTTGGACCGTGCTGCATGATGGTTGTTCATATTGATGATGACAAGTAAATGTGTGGCCCTTAGGCAGGGTACTTTAATTGTGTGTTATGTTTTATGTTACTAAAGTTACTCCACTACTATGGTTTGTAATAATAATCGTACTTAGTTTGTAAGGTTTGAAACAACTGTTTTGTAAACTAAGTTATTGTAAGACTTCCGCTATTTCACTCTGATGTATATTAATGAATAAACTATTGTAATACTGCAATGACTCTATAATAGGATCCTACTCAGAAAATCGTGGATGATTCAGGGTTCTTCTAGGACACCCGACAGTCTTCTTAAGTTACCGAGAACTTATGCATAGTCGTCAGAGGTCATTAGACAGTGACAGGTGCATGTGGGCCCTATAATTTAGGAGGTTCTGCCACAATAGAATCTCTATCGAGGGGAGGCCAGCAGGCCACCTAAGTCGATCTCCAGAACAACTCGGGCATCTATCAGGAGGCGGGTTAAGGAGAAGTGGAATGCCACATGAGGGCTATGCTGACCCTATCATGAACGATGGACCCAGATTCCACTTGGACATGCCCATTAGCAAGGTCACCAAACATGTCACTCAAGCCATCAAGGCAAGTGATGTTAGCTCAACCCCTCCGGTTGTGAAAACCACGGATGGAGTGATGATCACAAAGATGAGCCGACCCTCGACCGGACCCCCGCTGTGCGCAAGGCTCGAGGAGAGTTGGACTCGTAAGGAGACCAAATGCGTGGTCATAGAATGATGGCTCAAATCCTAGGGAGGGGGTACGTGCAAAAACTAAGGATAACATTTCTAAAACAAGAGACACTCTCTCCTACTAGTTTCGCTATCCTCTCCTCGATCTTTAGTAACACCCGACCCTAGAAATGACAAGGGGTCGGGTCTCACTCGAGGGCTAATAAGGGTATATATAAATACCCTTTCTAAAATAATCACCGTGCCCAACCCCTTTCTCATGTTAAAAAACCTAGTGGCAAGGTTTGTGAAAACTAACAACTGAGTAAGGCTGGTCGGACTACAAGAAACCCATGCCCTAGCAGCTACGGCACTCTTGCTTATCAGCATGATCAAAGTTTCGTGCCTACACCTCGAACTCTACGGTCTTAACAAACGGAAGGGTTGGAATGCATTAACCCCTTTTCACACATAAAAAGAGAGAAAGAACAAACTTGTTCAACTAAAATAAAAGAACAGACTTGTTCGAACAAAACACAAGGGTCAAAACTTGTCCGATTATTACAAAAATGATCGTCCGACCTATTTAACTAACTAGCCCCTCCAGGGAGAACTATGCCTTCTATCCTATCCACCAGGTCCTATGAAAGGGGAGCCACCTCCATTTCCATCTCCTCCAGCTCATAGACTTCATAACTAGGCATGTAGTCGTGGCTCATTGCCTCTAGATTGATGATGTCCCCATAATGAGAATGAGCAATCGCGAAGGACTGATTGACCCTAGTGCAGAGGGCATTTCTCTTGAGCTGGCACACCTGAGCCATGATCTTGATGGCACGAGCCATGGGAGAGCTGGTCCCCTCTAACTGCACCACCTTAAGGTCGTCGAAGACCACTCCGAGAGCGGCGCTCAGAATACCGAGCTCGTCACTCTCCGCTTGAAGATTTCTCCTCACCTCGGTGAGATCCACGGCCATACTGGTAGAAACGCTCTCGACCTCTAGCTTCTAGGTTGTTGCACTTTTGAGCTTGGTCTAGAGGGAGCTGACCTTCTATTATGTGTCATCATGCTCTTGGCAGGCCTGGTCACACTCTCAGAAAGCCTGGTCATGCTCCTCGCGAGCCACGTAGTGTTCTGAGCGGAGCCACTTTGCGGTTTGGATCAGTTCATCCCAATCCTTACGTAGCTGTTTACACAAAAAATTTGAGAAGAGAAGAACGCGAGAACTCAAAGCTTCCAAGATTGTATCATCAAGGGATCGATCAGATGTGAATCAATATCAGCTGGTTTTGATGCGGTATCGGAAATCGACTATTTTATAGATGATGTCAGCCAGGTGGCATCGGGGGAGGAAAATATGTCGGACTCTACAAAAAGGAAAGGATTAGGGTCCAAGTTATCTTAAATTAGGAATGTTTTCATTTATTTCAAATATTGTAATAAGTCGTGTTTAAGAAGGATTCATGTTTAAGTTTTGGGTATAAATATTGGACCTCAGCTATTGTAAGAGAGATCCAATCAATCAATACTAATAACTTTTTTGGCTTCACGCCAACCCTTAGGAGTAGGAATACTATAGATCTCGACGAGTTCTTCAACAAGCAAGGATGCATTGATCTAGTCGACCTCCGGCTTGTCTATAAGTACCGTCATGACTTATACTTTTGTCTGTAAGGCTACATTGGTCCAGCTGACTGAAAGGTCCTAATATGGCTAGAGGGGGTGAATAGCCTATTTAAAAATCTACAAACCAACTAGAGCAATTTGATTAGTATGACAAATAGCGAAAAGCAAACTTGCTCTAGCTCTACAAGGGTTGCAAGCCACCTATCCAATAATTCTAGTTACTATGATCACTAGACACACAATTTACTAAGTCACTACTCACTAAGAGCTCTCACACTTGCTACACTAAAGAGCTCCACTAGATGAACTTAAGCTACAAAGCAAGCTCTCATTTATAGCTACACTAAAGATCTTACTACAACTAGTTTGCGGGTATGTAAATGAGTAAGTAAGGTGATTATACCGCCGCATAGAGAAGTGAACCAATCACAAGATAAATACTAACTTAATCACCGGGAGAATACCAAAGAGCAAGAGAACCAATTTTCTCTTGAGGTTTACGTGCTTGCCAACACGCTACGTCCCCATTGTGTCGACCAACACTTGGTGGTTCGGCGACTAAGAGGTGTTGCATGAACCTCATCCACACAATTGGACACCACAACAACCTACCCACAGGTGAGGTAACTCAATGACACCAGCAATCCACTAGGGTTACCTTTCGGTGCTCCACCGGCAAAGGCACAAGTCCCCTCACAATCACCGGAAGATGGCCACGAACAATCACCAACTTATGCTAATCCTCCTCCGCTGCACCAAGCCATCTAGGTGGTGGCAACCACCAAGAGCAACAAGCAAACCTCATCCACATGATAGAACACCGCAAGAACCGACCCACAAGTGAGGTAACTCAATGACACAAGCAATTTACTAGAGTTACCTTTCGGCACTCCGCCGGGGAAGGTACAACTCCCCTTACAATCACCGAAGGCGGCCATGAACAATCACCAACTCATGCCGATCCTCCACCGCTGCTCCAATCGTCTAGGTGGTGGCAACCACTAAGAGTAACAAGCGAAATCCATAGCACAACATGAATACCAAGTGCCTCTAGATGCAATCACTCAAGCAATGCACTTGGATTCTCTCCCAATCTCACAAAGATGATGAATCAATGATGGAGATGAGTGAGAGGGCTTTGGCTAACCTCACAAGGTTACTATGTCAATGCAAATTGCCAAGAGAGTGAGCTAGAGCTGGCCAAACGATATTTATGGACACCCCCAAACAATAGAGTCATTGGCTCAATTATTGGGCTGACTACGGGATGACCAGACATGTAGATCATGTGCACCAGACAAGTCTAGTGTGGCAACCGGACATGTTCGGTCGCTACATCCGGTCACTGCTGGACCGCCATGTCTCCCATTCAAATGAAGTAGCCATTGCTGCCATGAGTCCCACGCTCAACTACAATCGGACACGTCCGGTGTGGACGACCGGACATCGGAGGGGCAGCGTTTTGGTCGAGTCCAGAGAGCTCCTAGAGCCGCTCTAGGCTGACCGGACACGTCCAGCCACACTGGACCGAACATGGGAGACACAGCGTCCGGTCGAGTCCAGAGAGCTCCCCGAGCCGCTCTAGGCCGATCGGACACGTCCGGTTATACCGGACCGAACGCTCCCAGAGTCCAATCAATTACTACGCTGAAAACCCGAGACTCACTGGTTCACACCAGACGTGTCCGGTCCCTCTCTGCAATCCAGTATTGACCTACATCACTTTGACCCGATGCTGAACAGTAACTCATCAGCATCCAGTCACTCCACTGAGCCAGAGTTCGATCACTTTCACTTAGTCGCTTCACCTCCGGTCCAAATATCGAACGCGTCCAATATCCACACCGGACACGTCCGGTCACTTTCGTCTAACTACTCGAAGTCTGGATAAAATATCGGACACGTCTGGTAGCCGCACTAGACGTGTTCGGTCACCCTATGACCAGCGTGACTAACTCGTTTTCAACTCTATCTTCTTTACCCTTGCTCAAATGTGCCAACCACCAAGTGTATCACCTTGTGCACATGTGTTAGCATATTTTCACAAATGTTTTCAAGGATGTTAGCACTCCACTAGATCTAAAATGCATACGCAATGAGTTAGAGTATCTAGTGGCACTTTGATAACCACATTCCGATACGAGTTTTACCCCTCTTAATAGTATGGCTATCGAACCTAAATGTGATCACACTCTCTAAGTGTCTTGATCACCAAAACAAAATAGCTCCTATGGTTTATACCTTTGCCTTGAGCTTTTTGTTTTTCTCTTTCTTCTTTCCAAGTCTGAGCACTTGATCATCACCGTGGCATCATCTTCATCATGCAACGATCTTCAATTGCTTCACCACTTAGAGTGTGCTACCTATCTCACTCACTAAATGTGATCACACTCACTAAGTGTGCTACCTATTTCACCACTCTTAATAGTATAGCTATTGATCCTAAATATGATCACACTCACTAAGTGTCTCGATCACTAAACCAAAAAGCTCCTATCAGTTTCACCTTTGCCTTGAGCTTTTTGTTTTTCTTCTTCTTTTCCAAGTCCAAGCATTTTATCATCACCATGCCATCACCATCATCATCATGTCATGATCTTCATTTGCTTAAACACTTGGAGTAGTGCTACCTATCTCATAATCACTTGATAAACTAGGTTAGCACTTAGGGTTTCATCAATTCACCAAAACTAAACTAGAGCTTTCAATCTCCTCCTTTTTGGTAATTGATGACAACCCTTACACAAAGATATGAATTGAAATTTAATTAAATCCATGTTTCTTGCCCAAGCATATTTACCATGTGTAAAAGGATATGGACAAGTTTTATGAATCCCATAAGGTAGCAATTGCGCCCCCTATATATGTGCTAAGGGTTTGGATTGTAGCTTGCACATATGCTTAGATAGGAAATATAGGATACAATGTCTACCAAATGATGCTAAGGTATAAGAGATGGACCTTTGAAGCATGATACCAATCGGAGTGCACCAATATACCATCCTTAGCACCATTAGTAATTAGACATACGCAAAAACTAGAATACCCCATAAGATCAACATTAGAAGTAAGGGTCTAGTTTTCATAATGTGAGCAAGAATCTAGTTACTTAACCTACGCATGCTAGTTTTTCATTTCATCATTCAAACCTACAACTAGCATACTCCACACAAGCAAGGATATTGAAATTTAAAACTTGTGCCATGCAAGCAAATATATGAAATGCACATTCAAAATTGAACATACAAGTTTATGAGCTTGCTCCCCCTACTTGTGTGCAATTTTGATTGATCCCCTTACAATGTCATTTCATTTGTTTGCTCCACCTATCTTACTATCCAGGCCAGCTGCTAGGGCTAGGGTCAGCCACGACCTCTTCCTCCTACCTTAGCCACACGACGCTCGAAAGGCGTGTGACCTCACTCTCGTCATGACCCCTAAAAGGGATGGGGAGAGGTCAGGCCCCACCAAGTACACCAGCTATGGCAAGGGTAGGCACACCTCACTAACTCTGCAAGGATAGAGGGGACAACAGTCACCATGGTTTGGTCAGATGCTAGCCCTATGCCACAAAGATTAGATAAGACAACACCACCCTAAGGCGGTGATGACAGGCATGATGACCACCGGCTATATATGGCCTGACAAGATGCATGTATGATCTCACCCACTATGGGATGGGATCCATGATGGAGGCCTTGACTTAAAGGCCACCCGGACCGACAAGAGCCACGACCCCAATGATTGGGATCATGGCCCTCAGCTCCTCAATGATGACCAAGTGATCAATGACCTAAGGGCAGCTACCAACTCTCGTACCTTGCCTCGAGAAACCACCACGTCGCATAGGACGGCTAGCAAACCACCACTGTGCCTACACTGCCACCATGGTTAGTGCAGTAAGCACCACGCCACACCCTACCATGACATGGCTACAAGACGATGATGACAGCCACGCATGGACATGATCCTCAAGATGGCATAGCCTACAAGACAAGTTAGCTAGACCCTCCCTTAGGCTCACGACCCTTCGGTCGGGAGAACCTCCTGCTTTGTATGCGCCCTAGCCCCGAACTCTATATAAGGGTAGCTAGGGCACCCTTTCTAGACATTCTGAGTCCCCTACTCATTCACTCATTCTCCGTCGTAGTAGGGCTCCTAAAGTTTCCCATTGGGCAGCCCATCACCTAGCTTAGGTTCTCCTACCTCTTCCACCATTCTTGCAGCCCCATTGTAAGAACTTCATAGCATTCAAGCGAGGAACACATACTCGATCATCTCTAAGATTGGGCGTAGGGCCCCGGCCTGAACCAGTATAAATCCTCTTATCTTTTGGATGCTACCATCATCTTCCTAGAGCAGCGCAGCAATCATATAACTTTACTAGTCCAGTTTATGAAACACCGACACTTAGTAACTTCACATATTTCTATTTTGAATACTTCCACCTGCGTCAGGCATTGTAAATGTTAATCATTGGCACAATGTATTACTCTTTTCTGAATACACACATGAGAAAGTCTGATGCTATGCGATTGTAACATGTCAGACAATATCTATTACTCTTTTCTAAATGTGCATGCAAGATTTGATTGTGCACAAAAGAAAGTCCCCTACTCTATGATTGTAATACGTTGGACAATAAATTTTGTGTCCAGGCGACTCCTTGACTTGCAATGGAGTTGTTCAACCCTGTAGTTCTCTCTTAAGAGGAACATCTCGAGTTGCAATGAGGTAGTCAGAGTAGATAGATGTCGCTCATATCGCACTTAGATGTTAGGTTTAATTTATAGTGGCAACATAGTGATAAAAATGGTTCAACATGTATAGCTTATTATAGAACCATAAAATAGATATTGTGTCATAAGCAAGACTTCAATTATTACATCAAGAATTGTTTTAAATCCAAATTTTGATGCCTACGTGGCAACATAGTGATAAAAAATGTTCAACATGTACAACTTATTTTAGAACCATAAAATAGACATTGTGTCGTAGGCAAGACTTCAATTATTACATCAAGAATCATTCTAAATCCAAATTTTGATGCCTCCATTCCCTCACCTTCTACCGCATCCCTCCCTTCGACTCTCAAACTATCACCAATCTCATGTACATCCCTTCCTTAGTAGGGAATCAAGGTGACTACGCATCCAAAGGATGTGGTGACAACAATGAAGTAGGCATCGAAGTCATGACGGTGTTGTTGAGGTCGAACTCACCAGGTGATGAGTGCATGTCGCCTGGTGAGTACACTAAAATCTCATCGTTCGAATCCGATGTCTCATCATGCTCAGTGATGTGGTTACCTAGACGAATGGTGGACTCTTCGGTCTACTGAACTAAGGTAGTAGTGTCAGACCCTAGGGTTGACTCAGCTCTATTAATGGTAGGATTAGTAGGCTCAGTGGTCGCATCAGGCTCCACGATTGTTGGGGAAGCCCTAGGAGCCTCTATATGTGCCCCTATGGCGTCGAACGCAGTATCTAGCCCCTCGATCTAATTAGGAGGAGAAGGTCGATCAACTGCCTCATGAGCTAAAGCTAAACTCCTCTTATGTTTGACTGTAGTAATACTAGCATTAGCAGGTTCAAGCATCTCGGTCATTGGGGAAGCCTTGAGAGGCTCTGCATGTGTCCTCATGGAGGCTTGCACCTCTACCTGAGGGGGCGAAGAACATGGATCACCTGCCTCATCAGAACCTAAAGCTAGCTTAGGTATCTTAGGCGTTGGAGAAGCCCTGAGAGGCTCTATATGTGCCTCTATGGTGACTTGCACCTTGACCTAAGGGGGTGAAGAAGGTGGATCACCGGCCTAATCAGGACCTGAAGCTAAACTCTACTTATCTAGCATCGTCGCAATGGGTAACTCTGTGTAGATAGTTATATTATCAGGACTAGTTAGATAACTAGCAATGGTGTTGACCTGACTACCACATTACAACTAAAACATCTAAAAGTCAAGGGCCTTAACCCCTATGGCACTATATAATTGATTAAAGCAACTGGTGAACACATTACACATCAGGTTGATTTTTTGGCCTTGTTGGTTGATTTTCTCACCAAAAGCAGATGATTGCTGGCTCATCTGCTCTTTGAGAAGGACCGCACTCTCCGCTTGCTTATCAATACTTACTTTCAAACACCTCTCTTGTCATTCCATACGCTTGTCTTGTCGTTCCATATGCTTTTGGTTTTCTTCTTGGCTGACAACTAGTCTAGCAAGTATCTGTCCAAGCTTCGATAGTTGCTGAACGGACACTGGAGGCGGTGCCTTCTTGGCTAACATCTCTGTAGTAGGTGCAATATCGTCCATCTCTTTGTTGGCCACACCACCAGAGGATGACCCTCCCTCATCTTGGTCGTCTGACGTAGGGTCATGGTAGTCGCTGTCATCAGAGTCTGAATCTTGCATTCCTACATTCAAAATTCTTCCAATCCCAGACTGGTGCTCTGCCTGCTCTAGCACTACATCCACCATTTCGTGTCTTTCTATGTCCTATATGGGTAACAGCACTTGAACGGACCTAAGGGAATGTTGTCCATGACGATGATCGTCCAGACTTGCTGGCATGTAGGCCATAACCTCATAGGTCGACTCATTGTAAAGAGGCCCATTCTTTTTAGAGTCAATCGTGCATAGCAGATAGCTAATGATGTGAGGGTACACATGCTACCATCCAGTACTGATAGCGTCAGCTATCACATCCTCAATCTTAAATAGGAAAAAGTGTAAGAAGTCAAACTGCTCACCTCTCCATATTGATAGTAGTAGCCACTGCTGCAAGCTGGTCAATGACTCCCTATTGCCGCCACAAGGAAGGACTGTCATCCTCAGAGCCATGTGTAGAATGTAAGCCTCTGGACATAGTCCATCCGGTGTACGCAAGGAGCCATCGGTGAAGGGCTCCATGAAGAGCAGCCGAATCTCTGGGTCTGTAGGAAAAGTACCTCCAGCCTTGCTATGATGCGGAGGAAAAGCATCTCTATAGACGATCTCGTGGAGCTTCTTGTCCGAAGTGTCAACCCCGAGGAGTTCTTACAGGCGGTCATAGGACATTTGCTCTAGCTAACCATTGAGCATAAAAGCAATGTAGTCATGCTTCGGATGAATCCACACTATTGCATAGAACTGACGCACCCAGCTTATCACAATTCGATCAACCTCACTGAAAAGGTGAACGAAGCCTGGGAACCGCTCAAAGAGGGGCTGGATGGGTATACCAGCTGCTCTCTCAAGCTCATCCTAACCAAGTATCCTTTGGTCTGCTAGTGCCATCCCTCTAGCATGGTAGCTCCTAAAGAAACTCTCCTGAGTCATAGTCTAGAACTATTATTTTGTGTCAAGCTCTTTGAGTAGTGGAAACTAGAACTCAATATCGCAGAACCTGATGCTCCTATCTTCTTTGAGCTGTAATACCAAAAGTCATAGAACTAAACCACCTCTTTTTTTCTCAATATTACTGCTCCTCATAGCACCATTGGCAGACATCAAACCTCCTTGACTTCTCCTCGTACCACCATTGGAAGACATCAAATTACCTCCTCGACTGCTCCTTGTACCACCAATTGTGGCACACATTGAATTACCTCCTCATACCACCAATTGTGGCACACATCAAACCTCCACGAGTGCGAGCACGCATGCCCCCAAGAGTAGTTGTAGATTTGATCTAGGAAGGTGCAAAGCGACTGGTCTGGTTTTTGGACTAGAACTCGGTCATTTGTTGTAGTTGTTCCTCAGTGAGCTCCTGCTCCCTAAGTTCCATTTCAGAACTCTCCTCACGCTACTGCTATCGGCAGGCCATTCAAGTCTATCTACGAGAATTCTCGAACTCTAGGGCTAGCATAGCTTTGGTTGCTTCTTCCTCTGCTTCTCAGAAACTATTCGCATTCCTCTACCTCTTCCTAGGCTGTGGTGGTGCTTGTTCCTCTGCTTCTGGGATACTACGAGCCTTCCTCTGGCTCTTTCTGGGCTATGGTGGTGCCTGTTCCTCTGCTTGTTGAAGAATGGTTGCCTGCCTCTGGCTCTTTCTGTGATGTGGTAGTTCTACCTGCTTTGATTTAACTCACACAATCTGCAACAATCAGAAAAATTACACGTGTTTCATCAAACACTATAAATTCATGAAGAAAAAAAGAGGACATCATAGATGGCCTCACCATGCCAAGGCAAGAAGGCGATCTCGACTGGCTTGCTCGCTAGAGGAGTGGTGCGGTAGATTGCCACGGCGTAGTAGATCCCCACTGCATGGAAGGATCTAGGCAAGAGGTTTTGGTGTGCAGGAGGGAGGGGGTTGGGTGGAGGTGGGAGGGGAGGGGGAGGCGGCGTAGGGTGGGTGGCACCGGAGGGGGCGAATGGCGATAGAAATGGGCAAAAGAGAAAAAGATGGGTACTAATCAGAGAATCCCTTTAGTAGCGAACTGTCACACGTGCCGTGTAATTGCATCACCGACACATAAATGCCATCAAGAGCCACCGTCCACCAAAACTTGGGGGTCCACCGAAACTTGGGGGATTAATGTTGGTGATCCGATGGTTAATACACATAGTGTATTACTCCGTATATATCATCACCATTCGTCATATAAAATTCGGTCTCTGCTCATAAGACGCCAGACGGGGCAGCGATCTGCCCGCACGAAAATTTGATTTCAGGCAAAAATAAAATCCCCGTGCCCAGCAGTGCCACCAACACGAACTGAAAATTTGATCCCTCACTTTTGCCCTCCTCATAGAAAATTGGTTTACCACGCCATCGCTTTCAGACAAGGGTATTTATGGTATTGTGATGGCCACATAAAAGAGCAAGGAGTCATCGCCTCCGCCTCCATCTCCATTCTCTAGCCGGACCAACCACACCATCTCTCCTCCCGCTCCAAAGCCTAGCCCCCTATGCCACCCCGATCCAAACCCTAGCTAGGCGCATCTGCACGGTAGCTTGACTCCCTCTTCACTCTCAAGTTGCACCCTCTCTCATATCTTTTCAAACCCAAGCCGAAGCTAGAGCTGGATCTAGATCCAATCCCCTTCGTCAATAGTAGGTCCGCTGATGGCGAAAGGATCGCCATTAGCGATGGTACATGCCAAATCTGTACCCCCTACATTGGCACCTGTCATGACCGAGCCCCAGCATCATTGTTGATGACCCCTTTGTCGATACCGGCCACACCACTTCTATGACCAGGATGACAAGAGGGTGGTGTCGACAATGCAACGTAGCCAGGAATAGGAAGAGGTACCCAAATTCCTTTTATGATGCATGTTGTACTAGTGGTTGAACTTGGGACATGTAGATATATAGTGATGGGGTTACATGTTTCTTAGTTCATTATAGTTCACATGTGCTTTATTCGAGTATAATAGCTTCCGTATAAGCTGTAGTTGACATGTGCTTTATTCAAGTAATGGCTTCCGTATAAGCTATAGTTTAGGCGCCTAATTCGCACGCTCCTGCTCTATTTTGTTGACATTCAGTACAAGGTTAACTCAATAAATGCCTTTGTGATCTACATGTAGACATCCGGAATATCTCCCTAAAGCAGGAGAGTGTGTTTAGGGATATGGTGATACAGATACAGATTTAGAAGAGCAAGTACCCCCTTGCAATTGAGGTGCTTGTTCTATCTTGTCATGTTGGGATAGGAGGAAGGTTGGTTTAGGTAGCAGTGCAATTCAATTCTTTGTTGTGTGGATAGCGATGTAATTTTTACATGCTTGCCACTTAAGTTTGGTTCTCTAATTTCAGGCTGTGGGTCGAACAAGCCATAGAGAAGTCCCTTCTAGCAGGGCAAAAGGTAGCATCGATATGGGTCCTGGGGGATGGCAATCCAAGAGAGTGAAGTGAACTAGTCCAGCAGAGTTGCAGCATCTTGTAATTCCAACTAGGTCCAAAAGTAAGCACGCATAAGGTGAACAAAGCCCTATGAGGGGCTGGTCACGTGAAGATGACCTTAGCCATGCTGAAGAGGAGACTCTACCTCCCCACCAGTAGAATGACCAAACTTGCGTAGGTTAGTACTACCTTAGACATGTCTATAAATCAATTAACACTATTTGATATCCATGTTACTTTTCTAACAATCTGAATGTATGAAAATTGTGTAGTACCATTGCAAAGAAGAGCGAGGAAGTCGAGGCAAGCAACTAAGGGGGATGGGCTTCACAAAACCATCCAATCAATGGGAACAAGGATGCCCATCTCGATTGTCAAGGGGAACAGAAGGCCACATGATCCATTGCAAGCTACCAAGTTTGCCTCAGAGGTAGGTGTAGTATTCAGGTCTCAAGTACCAATTTTCCTATACTGGAAACATTACAAGCAACGAATCGAACATCTCAATGGATTTGTGGCCAAGTGTTGACGGTAGTTAACATTCATCATAAACCGTCAATCTACCTTGCATAAATAATTAAAATGGATCACCAACATAGACCTAGGGGTTTAAACTAACAAATTCTATGAGTTTTTGTGAATCTGTATTGTCAATAGGATTTAATCAGAAAAACACTAAGGAGAGCCTATTCGTCAAAGGAAATCACATAATTCCACCGCATAAACAGTGTGGGAAGACTCTAGAAGACTCCAAAAGGTGAATCACCAAAGCAAAGCCTGAGCCACTGACAAGTGAGGCCGGTCAGCCCCACCTATAGGCTGGTCGGCCTATGGGGTCCACCTGGCAGCCCCTCGTTGCTATGTCGGTTCTCCACCGCCTTAAGGACTGCATCTATGCTGTTTATTCAAGTCAGTTTGATCCGATGGCTTAGGATTGACGCTTCGGCCTATATATATATGCATGCACCCCCCTCTAGGGCATGAATAGGCATTTGATCCTAAGAGTTTGAGGGCTAGAAACCCTAATCCATATCTCCACTAGGATTAGAGCTAGCAATCAAGAGAAGATTAGTCCTTAATAGGATCTAGTCTTGTATTACAGATAGAGAGATAGAGAGAGAGGGAAGAGTTTGGAGGATTCCTAGCCTATCGGTGCTCACTCTACGTCTTGTACCCTGATAGAATCAAGTCCTTCTTGAGCTTGCTTATGAGATTTCTCTGGTAATCGACTTCTAATTCAAGTAAGTATCTTGTTCATATTATTCTTCAGGTTTGCGACTCTCTTTGAGTACTTTAATCTTTGTAGGTCTTGGGTTAAAGTAGTATTCAAAGTGTAAGCATGGTGCTTAGACTTGGTTACTTGTGGATGTACCTTACTTTCAGGATCGGTGGTAGCTCGCGAGGGTGACTCTTATAGCCTCGTTGAATCCTTTATAGTCCACCTCCCATTAGTAAGCCTAGTAGGACCTTGTTACTATAGGAAACATACTTTGCCTATGTTTTCTTTAGTAATATTCCCAGAATTGAACAATAGAAGACAAAGCTTACCGAAGTTAGAACTAGAAGAACTTAGTAGTCTCCTCTATGCTCCTATTATCTAGCCTTGATTGTGAAGTTGGGATATATTAGATTTGGTTATTCTCACACATGTTTCCTTGAGTTTGATATAAAATTACGTACTCCCAGTGAAGTGCCACATCGATATAATATCCGTGCGCTTACGGATTATTTTATGTGCATTAATTTATACCAACACCAATCTGTAAGTATGTATATCCTCTATTGACATTCAACTCTGCCTAGAGCAACTTAGTACTAGATTTAATTTGCATTTACAATTCTGCAGTTGAGGCTGGCCATTGATGACAATGATGAAGCAACAAAAGAAGCATGCACGAGTATATTCCAGTCTGTTGTATGGTAGACACGGTACAGGTTCAAGCGATCTTACTTCAACGGTGTCCCCACTGATGAAATGAGAAAGACCTCTCTTGTGTCTTGCATGAATGATGTATAGTGGTATGCACTTGTCCACATGTGGTTAAGTTCCAAGAACAAGGTATGTGTGTGTGTAAACTCATTTATTTCTTGTCTAGTCTTTATATGGTCTACTTGTGCTGCAATCTAACACAATTGTGGTTAGCTCTCCCCCCTTAAACAAAATCTCATCCCAAGATTTCATGTGAGTGCCTAGTGTAGGAAAAAGGATAAGAAGTATACTTTTATCTTAAACCATTACCACGATACTTCAGGGAGAAGATGGGGATAATGCTCTAGAATATAACTCTCCTGTTCCCAAGTGGCTTCATCCTCCGAATGATTTTGCCACTGGACTTTATAGAATTTTACCACTTTGTTCCTAGTGACTCTCTCTTTTTCATCCAAGATTTTGATGGGATGCTCAATATAAGAAAGATCAGGTTGGAGAGAGAGTCCTTCAATTTCCACCACTTCATCGGGTACTCGCAGACACTTCTTTAACTGGGAAACATGGAAGACATTATAGACTGCTGATAGAATATCTAGGAGTTGGAGACGGTAATCAACCAAACCACACTGTTCCAAAACTTTATAAAGTCCAACATAATGAGGAGCTAACTTTCCACGGACTCCAAATCGATGCACACCTCTCATCGGGGATACCTTTAGGTACACATGGTCACCAACTTCAAACTGCAAGGGCCTTCTCCTCTTGTCTACATAAGCATTCTAACGGTTCTAATCTACTTTCAAATGACTCTGAATAACAGTGACTTGCTATCTTGCTTCCTTTATTAAATCAGGTCTAAAGTAACCACGGTCACCCACTTCCACCCAATTAAGAGGTGTTCTACATTTCTGGCCATACAAAGCCTCAAAAGGTGACATTCGAATGCTCTCTTGATAGCTATTATTATAGGAAAACTCAACTAAAGTCAAGCATTCATCCCACTTTTCTGGAAAAGAAATGGCACAAGCTCTCAACATGTCTTCAAGTACTTGATTGACCCTTTCTGTCTGACCGTTAGTTTGCGGGTGATAAGCTGAACTTCTGAGGAGATGAGTACCAAAACACTTCTAGAGTTGCTCCCAGAAGCGAGAGACAAAGACTGGCCCTCTATCAGAAATAATGGTAAGAGGAACTCCATATAGGGTCACAACCGATCAAAATACAACTTGGCATACTTTTTGGCTAAATACCTTGTATCCACCGGGAGGAAATGAGTGGACTTGGTAAGGCAATCCACAATGACCCAAATAGAGTCATACCCCTTTGCCGTGCGGGGCAAATCCACAACAAAGTCTATGGAAATATCCTCCCATTTTCAAACAGGGATAGGCAAGGGCTGTAAAAATCTAGACGTACGCATATGGTCCGCCTTAACCCTTCCATAAATGTCACATTCTGAGATGTATTTAGCAATGTCATGTTTTATATTTGGCCACCAATATAAGTGACGCAAATCATGATACATCTTGTTACTTCCCGGATGAATGGATAATTTAGAGTTGTGAGCTTCATCCAAAAACTTTCTCCTAAGCTCATCACTTGAGGGAACCACCAATCAGTTCCTGAACTTCTAAGTTATAATCTTTGATTAACTCAAGCCACCTCCGTTGTCTCATGTTCAACTCAGATTGAGTAAAAATATATTTGAGACTCTTGTGATCCGTGTAGATATGCACTTTATTTCCCAACAGGTAATGTCTCCAAATTTTTAGAGCGTGCACAACCTTAGTCAGCTCTAAATCATGGGTGGGATAATTCAACTTGTACTTTTTCAATTATCGTGAAGCATAAACTATTACACGTCCATCTTGCATAAGCATGCAACCCAATCAAGTCCTATAGGCATCATAATACACATCAAATGGCCCATCAATATCTGGTTGAGCAAGAACAGGAGCAGAGGTAAGAAACTTCTTTAGGGCTTGGAAAACCTCTTCATAAGCCGGACTCCATACAAACTTGACATCATTCTACAGAAACTTGGTCATCGGTTGAGCTATTTTAGAGAACTCGGGGATGAAACGTCGATAATAACCAGTTAGGCCTTATTTAGTTCCTCCCCCTAAAGTTAGTCCCTATCACATTGAATGTTTGGACACATGCATGGAGTATTAAATATAAACTAAAAATAGCTAATTGCACATATTACGACTACTTTGCGAGATGATTTTTTTAAGCATAATTAGTTCATGATTTGACAATATGTTGCTACAGTAAATATGTGCTAATCACGGATTAATTAGGCTTAATATATTCATCTCGCGTATTACTAAGGACTTGTGTACTTTGTTTTATTATTACTATCCGAACACTCCCATATGACATCTCATATAACAATTGACATGACACCTCTAAACTTTATCCCCTAGATTTAAAGAGGCTTTTTTCTCTCCGAGAAGCTAATAAGAATGCTACTACCAGTCTGTGACGGAAACCCTAGCTTCTGCCGTCGTCAATGTGATAGCACACGATGGACGCCGTCACATCCACGAGATGTGAGAAGCGAGACCGTATCTTTTTTTAATAATTAATTAGAGATGTCTACCCAACAATTAGTTATTTTAGCCCTTTCTGTCAACCAAATTTTTTCTATGCACTTACAATATCTTATGGTTATATTTACACCGCTTTATTACTATATTTACAGTGAATTTTTCAGTGTAATTTATTAGATAGAATGATGTAATCTAAGAATAACACTAAAATATGCCAAATTTTTCAAAAAGATTTACAAAATATTTCTATGGATTCCAGACATCGAAGAAATATATGTCAAATTATTCATAAATTCTTTAGAAATTTCAAAAAAAATCCACACAAGGAGGTGAGAGATGAGAGATTGTCGCAGGGTGTTTCATGCTCGTGTTCGCGTGTCAGGCAGGGATGCATGCACCAGCACGCACAGGGACGCATCGCACGCTGAAGCCGAGCGCACGCACGCACAGGGACACATCTCACGCACGCATGCACCAGCATGATCGCAGGGTAGGGGAAGGCTGTCGCTTCCGCATCGCACGGCCTAAAAACCGGTTGATGGCAACCGGCAAATCAACCGGTTGATTATTAGCTTTTCTGTAATTAATATATGTGTAAGCAGCAATGCGATCACGCCAAATCGCCAATGAAATTTGAAGATGACCATATGTAAAAAAAAAGCTGAAGATGGATAGATGGTGATGGATCCGATATATATGCATCAAGATCGATGTGAAAGGAAAGAGAGTAGAGACGAAGTTGGTGGAGGAGACGATCAGAGCCGGACGACGCCAATGCAATGCAAGTGTGTCCACGGTACAGACCAAGTCCATATTGTACGCCCAATGCAATGCAAGCTGCGTGAATGCTTGACCCCTGAATTGGATGCATGTGCCGCGTGCGTGCATGCAAATGGAGAGTGTTTTTTTCTTCGCGTGAGAGGCGAGACCAGTGTCGGTGGAGGTTTCATCCAAGTTTCTATCGTATTTAATAAGCTACCACATAAATATTTTTAATGACATGACACCATATTTAAAAAGAGAGAAGAAATAAGTTTTATTGGAATTAAACTCTCTTTACCAACTCGCAATGAGTCATGGAATTAAATGTTTATAAAACTACGTATTAAGAATGGTTGTTTCATTCAAGTTTGATTATATTTATTTGACGTGGCATTTGTGAAATCAACGCTACGAAACTCTTGCTGAGACCCATGCATGCATGGCCTCTACCTTTTTAGCATTCAGGTCGAGACTCGAGGCTACTACCGTACCCACGTTACTACGACTGAATGATCGGCTGATACCAGAATCAACGTCGGAAAACTCGCCCCTATTCTAAATTTCTAACCCTCTGTTCCTGTTCCAAAATATATACAAGGTGTTTTATGTTCAGTTATTGGCCCTGTTCGTTTCGCTGAAAAAACAAACTGAAACATTGTTTCGACTGATTTATTGTGAGAGAAAAACATTGTTCCAGATAAAAAAAACAAGTTGAAAAGTACGGATTATAAGACAAGCGAACAGGACGATTAAGATAAACTTCTCTAACTTTAAATAAATATATGTATATAATCTCAAGATATATTTTACAGGTGCGTGAATTTAATTAAACTAGTATTATGTCACATTTTTTCATGAAGTATTGGAGGGAAGAAAAATGAACGTGTGGGTTAAATCAGAGTCGTCGGACTTGTCAGCACCACGAATTCCGGTGACAATGCCAACATCGGCCAACATCGTCCCCGATTCCTTCATAAAAACTTCGAGCTTGCTAGCGTCTGGACGTCCAGATGGACGGGGCATCCGGACGCCCACGCCTGCAGTGCGTTTCACGTGCCTACGTAGGGCCTGTGCCGCCATGAACATTATGAGAAGAGGGAGAGGGGGTGGCGATGTCAGCCGGTGCCGAGAGGAGGAGGAGACACCGAGGCGAGGCAGCAGAAGACGTCGTAGGAGATAAAACACCCGATCTACTTTTGAAACATTCAGATACAATACTTGCAACATACGTCTGAAAACAGATGAAACGATTGAAACCTGCATCTGAAACGCTTGCAAAAACACCTGAAAACACTTGAAACCATTGCAAAAACATATGCAATATCCAGATAAAACACTTGCAACATACGTCTAAAAAATAGATAAAACATTGGGAACACAAGCTTGTGCAACATACGCATACAACCATTGCAACATATGCAACATTCTAATCTACTTTTGCAACATTCATATGAAACATTTGCAACATATCTCGGAAACATTTGAAACATAAATCTGAAACGCATAAATCATACGGAGCTCAATGCCGGCGCGGAGCTTGATGCCATGGAGTAGCGTGGAGGTCGCCGGTGCGGAGCTCATCGGCGGCACGGACCTCGAGAGTGGCCTCAGATGACTGGATCCTGCCCGCGGTTCCACGCTTAGGCCCCGTCGGCCGCCGAACCTGGCACTTAGCTCCCAGGGTACACCAATCCAGGCACTAGCCTCTAGCTTGGTTTAGGACATGAGAATGGACGGGGAAGGAGAGGGGCATGAGCCGCTTGATGCCGGGAGACGGCATTGGGCGCCGGGCTGCGGTGGCAAATTGCGATTCACAGGCGGTGCAGCCGGGGGGGCGTGGCGCGCATTGCGTGCGGGCTAGTCGGGGTCCATCCGTCCAGACGGGCGCCCTCAGCCAAGCATTATCGTAAAAACTTTGACACCCTCGTGTGGGATATATGTCGTGGCAATTATATTATGACCCATCACAAAAATGACTTGTGGCCCAATAAGGCCCATGTAATGAGCGACCGATTGATGGGCTAAATTTTGTTGCAAGCTGATCCTCCATATTGGGCTTGGGCGGCTCATGTTAGAGACAATTAATATGTTTTCTTATTTTGGCCTGTTACATTTTTTTGGCTAAGACGCGTTTGAGTTTTTTATTGGGCCTAAACCATTCCAAACCTATTCTTTGTATGGGCCTAACAATTCTAGGTTTAGTCACTGTGTGGTCCAGTCCCATTTATGCACCAAGCATTCCCCGTTCCAGCACATAATACAGCAAGCAACCAGCAATCAATCTACTACAAGCAAAAAATCAAAATGGTCACATTGAAGCGCCATGCATTATCCCAGAGGCATCACCAAAATTACCTGCTCTTATGGTTCAGACTTTCAGACTACACAATCAAGCTACCAGACACGCTACCAGCATCGTGCTTTATTTGTCCCAGAGGCATTGCTCATATCGTCCCAGAGGCATGGTGTTTTATGTCCCAGCTAATTTGCATAATAATTGTAATAATCCACGCACTTGCTATGTACAATTTGGACATTCCGATTTCTGTACACCAAGTTAATAGCTCACCTCCGTCCCGGCTTGGTAGCATTCAGGTGCATTACCGCAGAACACCACAAGGCGAATATAGGGAGATTTAATTGTTACATACTGCAGTGTACTACTTTCGTTCAAATAGTTCGACAGTTTTACACGCACTTACTGCCAGGAAAATCTCAAGCATGATTTCATGAATCAACAGCACGGACAGCTACATCACAGAGCTTAATGGAAACGAAAAAAAAGGACCATACTGTAACAACACCAAGCCAGGAGCATGAGCAGCATCAGGACCACGGTCGGGGGAGTCAGTTTCCTTGCGGAACAGCAGCGAAGATACATGGAGCATCTACTATGAGCATCAGATACAACAGCCAAAAGAACACGCACATGATGGATCCCTACAGGAGACAACTAGGAGTTTTGGTCATTGGTGGTCTCTTTGTCTTCGCCTGATTTATCACCGGTGGTGGTAGTTCCATCTAGGAAGCTGACGATGACAACTGTGATGTTATCGGAGCTTCCCCTCCGGGAAGCTTCTTCGAGAAGCTTGTTTGCTGCTTCCTGGGGGTCCTGGATAGGCTTGACCATGGCAACAGCTTCCTGGAAAATACATTACATCAGGTAGAGTGATAGACAGACCAATTGTACTGAAGGAAATATTTAGTAATATTTATAGGTACCTCATTAGTGACAACATCCCAGAGTCCATCACTAGCAAGGATGAGGAATTCAAGGGAGCTATCGACCACCTCCTCCTGATTGTAATAGCAAAAGTCGTTTTTCAGATGGCTACAGTGGGGGACTCGATGTATGACATCGCGTATGATAGAATCTCCATTTTAGGCACTTATTACAAACGCACCATACTTCCTCAAACTATGATATGCTTGGAAAACTATCGAGGCAATCCATAAGAAAACAAAAGTACACGACGAACCTTGATTTCAGGGTCAGCG